>NC_071673.1:10030000-10082500 GCF_028554725.1 Zeugodacus cucurbitae
AGTATTAAAATTTTCATACAAGTACTAATGTTGAAGTTTCATACAACATATATGTTTTCTGCCACGTACACCTCACCAACCGGAAATCGTATGGAGAAAATCTTTTTAACCATATAAAAGTTTTAAATTCATATATATACAAGTAATTTATATCATTTTCTATGAGCATTATGCTTATAAGAAATATTACAACATCAAAAATAGCTTAACATTTATTTTTTTTTTTTAATTTTTTGTACTTATATGAAAATTATTTAGTTGTATGAATTCATACACTTAGTACTTATATGAAAATTAGTATCTATATGAAAATTAATTAGTATTTATATGAAATTTATTAAGTATCTATATGAAAATTATTTAGTATTTATATGAAAATTATTTACTTGTATGAATTCATAAACTTAGTATCTATATGAAAATTATTTAGTATTTATATGAAAATTTTTTACTTGTATGAATTCATAAACTTAGTATCTATATGAAAATTATTTAGTATTTATATGAAAATTTTTAACTTGTATGAATTCATTAACTTAGTATCTATATGAAAATTATTTAGTATTTATATGAAAATTTTTAACTTGTATGAATTCATTAACTTAGTATCTATATGAAAATTATTTAGTATTTATATGAAAATTTTTAACTTGTATGAATTCATTAACTTAGTATCTATATGAAAATTATTTAGTATTTATATGAAAATTTTTAACTTGTATGAATTCATTAACTTAGTATCTATATGAAAATTATTTAGTATTTATATGAAAATTTTTAACTTGTATGAATTCATTAACTTAGTATCTATATGAAAATTATTTAGTATTTATATGAAAATTTTTAACTTGTATGAATTCATTAACTTAGTATCTATATGAAAATTATTTAGTATTTATATGAAAATTATTTACTTGTATGAATTCATAAACTTAGTATCTATATGAAAATTATTTAGTATTTATATGAAAATTATTTACTTGTATGAATTCATAAACTTAGTATCTATATGAAAATTATTTAGTATTTATATGAAAATTATTTACTTGTATGAATTCATAAACTTAGTATCTATATGAAAATTATTTAGTATTTATATGAAAATTTTTAACTTGTATGAATTCATTAACTTAGTATCTATATGAAAATTATTTAGTATTTATATGAAAATTATTTACTTGTATGAATTCATAAACTTAGTATCTATATGAAAATTATTTAGTATTTATATGAAAATTTTTTACTTGTATGAATTCATAAACTTAGTATCTATATGAAAATTATTTAGTATTTATATGAAAATTTTTTACTTGTATGAATTCATAAACTTAGTATCTATATGAAAATTATTTAGTATTTATATGAAAATTTTTTACTTGTATGAATTCATAAACTTAGTATCTATATGAAAATTATTTAGTATTTATATGAAAATTTTTTACTTGTATGAATTCATAAACTTAGTATCTATATGAAAATTATTTAGTATTTATATGAAAATTTTTAACTTGTATGAATTCATTAACTTAGTATCTATATGGAAATTATTTAGTATTTATATGAAAATTTTTAACTTGTATGAATTCATTAACTTAGTATCTATATGAAAATTATTTAGTATTTATATGAAAATTTTTAACTTGTATGAATTCATTAACTTAGTATCTATATGAAAATTATTTAGTATTTATATGAAAATTTTTAACTTGTATGAATTCATTAACTTAGTATCTATATGAAAATTATTTAGTATTTATATGAAAATTTTTAACTTGTTTGAATTCATTAACTTAGTATCTATATGAAAATTATTTAGTATTTATATGAAAATTATTTACTTGTATGAATTCATAAACTTAGTATCTATATGAAAATTATTTAGTATTTATATGAAATTTTTTTACTTGTATGAACGTGGTTTCGGCGTTTTGGCTCTTTATATGTGGTTTCGGCTCTTCGCAAATAGGGACAGTAGGAATCTCCTGAATTCCTTTTTGCGCGTCACTAATAAGATGACGATGCATTTGGCTACGTAAATAAAATCATTTTTATGCCCGCCGTTTAACCAAATTTAGTTTTTTTTATATGCAAATATACGTGGTTTCGGCGTTTTGGCTCTTTATATGTGGTTTCGGCTCTTCGCAAATAGGGACAGTAGGAATCTCCTGAATTCCTTTTTGCGCGTCACTAATAAGATGACGATGCATTTGGCTACGTAAATAAAATCATTTTTATGCCCGCCGTTTAACCAAACTTAGTTTTTTTTATATGCATTGGCTCTTTATATGTGGTTTCGGCCCTTCGCAAATAGGGACAACGTCCGGTGTGTTTTTGCGTGAGTACCTGCCGATGACGGCCTTATCTCACGGTGCTCTGACGCACAGCGGATCAATAAAATGCGATGATCAGCGCCCCGAATAATGCTTAGCATTATTCAATAATTATTGAATGATTATTGAATAATGCTAAGCATTATTCGGTACCAATTGGCAGTGTGGAATTGACACACTAACCACCTTGGTGGGGTTCGAGGCCTATCTAAAACCTCTGCCGTACTTTGGGTCCGGCACCCGGTTGCAGTGCAACTCCACATTGAGTGATCAAAACACTCTCCCCGCATTCGGGTATTAAACCACAACCACCACGATACTCCCCGAGGGGCCAGTCCGCATGAGTAGGTTGGAGCGAACTCCAAGGGCTCCTACTCCCCGTGGTACCAGAATTAAGTCTCCGGTCAGACCTCGTAGTTGAAAACTACTACCAGTTGAGCTACCATACTGCTCCGGACTGGTGACCATTTAAGTTGTTGGTATAAAAATTATACCTCCTCCACCCGATTTTCAACTAATTGCCTACGCCGACTGAACAAAACACGTGCAAACCTATTAAACGACCCTAAATGTTCGGCATTCCGACTATCCGAGAGCACACCACTAACATCTAGCTGTCCATCAGTCCAGCTAATCCCCATACCCCCAAGATCCCTAATGTCCGAGTACATCGGGCATTCCGCTATGATATGCATCCAGTCCTCAGAGTGTGCCCCACATATACACTCCGGACTTCCGGAAAGGTTCCTTTGATGCAAAAATGCATTCAAAGGTCCATGCCCGGTAAGCAAGAAACCCAGACTCATACAGAATCTGAAGTCTGGGTTTTCCTCTACAAACCTAACATCCCGAATGTACTCGTAGGTCACCCGACCGCTAGGGCTATTGTCCCAACGGTCTTGCCACCTACTCCTAACGCTATCATATAGAAGCCTTTTGCTCCTTAGATAGCCCTCCCTCGCAACATCCTCATCGGAAATCCAATTCGACAGCAATGAGACACTTAAGCCTCTTCTTAACCTAAATGCAACAGCACGCTGTATAACAATCAGGTCAAGAGGAGGCGCACCTAACAACACCTGCAACGCATCTGTAGAAATTGTGCGACATACAGGCAAACAGGCAAGCATCAAACAACGTTGTATGGAAAGAAGTTTTTGGCGACCCCTGACCTTTGATGCTAATTCCCACCATATAGCGGCTCCATATGTGGCACAGGCCACAAATAAGCCACTATATATAGTGCGAACCGCACGACGTCCGAGACCCCAATCACTCCTTAACACGCGCTTGATCTTGCCGGCAATTCCTAACAATCGCTCCTCCACGTAAACCAAGTGAGGGTTGAAACACATCCTTTCGCCGATGGTCAATCCCAGATATTTGACTTGCGTCACATACCTGATATTGACCCCATTCATTCGGATAATCGGTGGACGAGCCGATGACAGTATGCCTTTCAAGAGCATTGTCACCGTCTTGTCAATCGATACGTCAACCCCCACACCTATACCCCAATTGTGAACAATTCCTAACAGTCGTTCACCCTTTCGTTCTAACTCCAATCGTGAACGACCGTCAACTAGGAGCAGAAGGTCGTCTGCATATGCACAACAACCACAAAGCGTTTCAAGTTGGCCAAGCAGAGAGTCCATCATTAGGTTCCAAATATATGGACCACAGATGGATCCCTGTGGGCAGCCCCGTTCTACCCTAATGTCCGCGCTACCATTCATTCCTACGATAGAGGCTTTTCTGTCCGAAAAGTAGCTCTGCCAGAGACTAATTTCCGGACAGCCAAGTTCCTCCAATCGTTGAATCACGCGATCCCAGATTAGGTGATCGAATGCCCCCTTGAAATCGACAAATATGCCAAGGACATATTTATTGGCATTCTCCCGGACAGCACGCTGAACATACATCCAGGCGTCCTCTACACTACGTCCCTTCCTAAAGCCATACTGCCTATCCGACCTCAATTCCCTCGTTAGCTCCTGAAGCCGTTCCACCATAACCCTCTCCAGTACTTTACCCAGCACTGGAAGAAGACTGATGCCCCGATAAGATCGTGGATCACTCCTAATCTTATCAGGTGACTTCAGGAGAGGAACAACCCTAGCACTTTTCCACTCACGTGGAAAATACCCCTCACAAATGCACTTATCGTAAATGACCTCCAAGTATTCCGGAATGAACTTCCACAAGCTTTTGCACAACTCTCCGTTCAAACCATCAAGACCTGGGGACCGTTTAGACCTAACCAGGCTAAAGGCATATCCCAACTCCCCATCATCAAGTGGAGGAACCGGTACCTCTTGTGCGAGAGGTGCCAGCTCCTCAGCGCTAGGAAAGAACGCTCCTAACAGAACCCCTGCACACTCACTCCATGTTGATAACACAGTGTCATCAACACGAAGAGAAGTGATGTCCTCCCTCCTACGACCCCTACAAATCCTTAAGACCTGACCCCAGGGGTCATCCCTATGCTCATTAACGAACCCCCTCCACTCCTCTTCTTTGATTTTAATTAGCATGGCCTTATACTCATGCATCGCACAACTAAAATCGTTCCTAATCTGGGCCAACCTATCCGAATTTGACCGCCGAGCGCGTTGAAACTTCCGTCTCAATCGCCGGACAGCCCTCCTCTTCAGGGTTAATTCCTGCGTCCACCATTTTATTTTCCTAACCCTAAAGTCCTTATATTTCTTCAACAACCTATCGTTCACTCCCCAGACCAATTCGTACAACCGAGCAATTTGCTCGTCCACCCCCAGATTTTCAAACTCACTAAGCGGTATGTCCAATACCGCTTCCCTAACACACTGTCCATATTGGTTCAAGTCGATACCAGAGGTACGCCATCGCCGCAATGGACTTGCATACGTCGAGGGAGGGGAATTAGGAGTAACCATAATTTTAATCAAATTATGATCGCTCAATCCCCACCCTCCCATAATCTCCCACCTAAAACTGAACGCCCTATTTGCTGCCTCATTGATCAAGGACACGTCAATGTCGCTCCCCCCTCTAGGACCATGAAATGTGTACCACTCGCTTGGCTCATTTAGGATGTGGAGGCTGTTAGCAGCCATCCATTCGCTTAATGCCCGACCCCGAATGTGGCTCCGATATCTGTGCGCCCATCGAGAAAACTTGCTAAACCACATCGAGGACGTGGCATTCGCATCCATCCCTAGGATAAATGGGCTACCACTCGCAAGGAGTAGTAGGTTATCCATGTATCGCAGATAAGGCTCTATAGGTTCCCTAAACTTACAATACATGCTAGCAACAATCAGTCTACCGAACCCCCCCTCTACAGAAACACATACACCCTCTTGTGACGAATCCAAAACTATGCAGTCATAGCTTGGGTCAGTCACAACTATTGCAGCATTACACCTAAGGTCCGTGTAGACCCTGAAACCCCCAGGAAGACCACTTACCATTCCAAAATTGGTGGCGTATGGCTCCTGGAGTAAGGCGATGCTGCACCCAGCCTCTATCATGCAACTCCCTAACTCGCACATAACTGCATAAGAATTCTGGCAATTTAATTGAAAAATCTCACCCATTAATGTCTGGCGAGAGCACGTCCGACAACCCCACAGTAAATCGGACAGGCAGCCGACATCATGAGATGTCCAGCTGGCCTTCCTTTAAATGCACAGTTGCGACAATGGGGGGCATTGACGCAACTGGCAGCCTTGTGGCCCTCCTGACCACACCTCCGACAGACGTCGGTCTTGGCCCTGCATTCTGCCACTCGGTGATCAAAACCCATGCACCGGAAGCAGCCGGTCACGGGACTATCCGCGCGGACACGGAAGGAGAACCACTTGACGTAGCACCTACCCGCATCCAGGAGGGTGGACATTAGTTTGTCCGTACCCTCTAGGACAACATTTGTCCTGCCATCAGTCGCCACCTTCCAGGGGCGACTGACCATCCTCACGTCCGTCTTTTTGGACTCCGGGCTGAACTCCCGAAGGTTCAGCCGAAACAGCTCCTCCATGAATTCTTCATGGGATATTTCCGTGTGTACTCCCTGTACCACGACCCTGGGCCCCAACTTTTTATTGACGCTAACGTCCAACCCTACCTCACCGAATTTGGCGTTGCTCGCCACTTTCTCCCTCTCAGCAACAGAGGGAGTGCGTATCACTACGCCACCCCCCTTTATTGTCTTCACGTCATGGACGCGAACACCCAGTGAAGGACCCACCTCCTTAACAACCTTATTTATGACTTCCTTTGAGGAAGTCACAGGAGCCTTGCTCCTCACCACAACCGACCAGGTTTCTACTGGTTTCCTCACCGTCGGCGCAATTGCCTCCAGCACGGGTGCTGGAGGGGCAGGCGCCGAGGGAGCAGCAGCAGCCGCCCCTGCTGTGCTCCGAGGGACGGAAGATGTCCCAATGCCACCCTTCAAACCCTCAATTTGCCCACGAAGATGAGCATTTTCCGTCAGGACACTCATAAGAATCTCCTCATATTTAGAGGCGATCCCTACGAGTTCCTTCATCGTTGTGACTTCGAGGCTTTTCGCCCCGAACACAACCTCGTTCAACTGGGCTGTTACGGCTTTCATCGCCGTAACATGACCCTCACCCCCAATAGCACCCCCTTTACCCCCTTGCTGCCCCCTACCTTGTTGTCCGGGCAACCTTTCCTGCCTCCATTGGCTCCTTCCTTCGCCGCAACCTTTACTCCTACGGCTGCTTTCGTAGCAACCGTATCCAGCTTCTGGAGTATCCCATCTGATCCGCTCTCGCCTGAATTCGCCTGTGGTGGCGAACCTAGTCGCGCCTTCCTCTTGGGTGGGGGCCGTAAGGGTTGCCCCACTCCGTCCTCGTCCGTCGATGACTCCACCTGGACCATTGAAGGCCCGGAGTCTTCGCTCTCCGCTGGGGCTTTTGCCCCTCTCCTCCGTGGTGGAGGCATTTCTCCTACACAACACTCACGCACAATACAGACAACCGCACTTCCACTACCTGCACTGTACACAATGGTTTGTTATGGCAGATGCCGCTAACTACGCGCACTGCTGGGAAATCCCACACTTTGTTCACTAATCCACACACTAGTTAATGGCCTAAGCCGCTATCCTTACACACTTTTGGGAATACACACGATGTGTATAATCCCTCACGTACCTGCTCACTGTGTCTATTTTCACAACAGGCTACCGACAGACCGGAAAAACCGAAAAATTTTTATCACTTTCAGAAACACTGAAAAATACTTAAAAATCGCTTTTAAAAACTCGCAATGATGCGCAAACACGTCCGTTCACTTCGAGGTTCTACAAACAACTGAGTAGATAGGGACATCTAAAGCCAATATTAACGTGAGTACCTGCCGACGACGGCCTTACCTCACGGTGCTCAAAAGCACAGCGGATCAAATCAATGCGATGATCAGCGCCCCGAAAAATGCAATGCATTATTCAGTACCAATTGGCGTGTGGAATGGACACACTAAACACCTTGGTGAGGTTCGAGGCCTATCTAAAACCTCTGCCGTACTTTGGGTCCGGCACCCGGTTGCAATGCAACTCCACATTGAGTGACAAATATCACTCTCCCCGCATTCGGGTATTAAACCACAACCACCACGATACTCCCCGAGGGGCCAGTCCGCACGAGTAGGTTGGAGCGAACTCCAAGGGCTCCTACTCCCCGTGGTACCAGAATTAAGTCTCCGGTCAGACCTCGTAGTTGAAACTACTACCAGTTGAGCTTCCATACTGCTCTGGACTGGTGACCAGGGGTTGGACCCCATTCTCTCATCCAATACACACACAATACACACACCATTCACACAAAGAAACTATACTTAGTTTCCAGCTAATTGTCTTCGCCGCTTAAACACCTCACGCGCAAACACACCAAATAATTCTAATCGTTCGGCATCCCAACTAGTGGAGATCACACCACTAACATCTAACCGTCCATCAGTCCAACTAATCCCCATACCCCCAAGGTCCCTAATGTCCGAGTACATCGGGCATTCAGCAATAACATGCACCCAATCCTCAACACGCGCTCCACACATACATTCCATTCCATCAGAGAGGCGCCTCTGATGCAAAAAAGCATTTAAAGGCCCATGCCCCGTAAGTAGGAAACCCAGACTCAGACAGAATCTGAAATCTGGGTTTTCCCCAACAAACCCAACATCCCGAATGTACTCATAAGTCACACGACCGTTAGGACTATTATCCCAACGGTCTTGCCACCTACTCCTAACCCTGTCATCTAGAAGCCTCTTGCTTCCTAGATATCCCAACCTCTCCACATCATCGTCAGAAATCCATTCATTCCGCAGCAATAACACACTCAAACCCCTCCTCAACCTGAAAGAAACAGCACGCTGTAAAACAATCAGGTCAAGAGGGGGCACACCCAATAAAACCTGCAACGCATCCGTAGAAACGGTGCGACATACAGGCAAACAGGCAAGCATCATGCAACGCTGTATAGAAAGAAGTTTTCGATGACCCGAAACCATCGTAGCCACCTTCCACCATATAGGAGATCCATAAGTGGCACAGGCCACAAACAAACCTCGATATATGGAGCGAACAGCACGACGCCCGAGACCCCAATCACTCCGTAAAACGCGCCTGACACTACCAACAATCGCCTGCAGCCGCCGCTTCACATTCACTAAGTGTGGAGTAAAACACATTCTTTCACTCATGGTCAACCCTAGATATTTGACTTGCGTCACATACCTGATGCTGACCCCATTCACACGGACAACCGGTGGACGCCCCGGTGACAGTCTACCCTTTAAGAGCGTTGTCACCGTTTTATCCATCGATATGTCAACCCCCACACCCACACCCCAATTATGAGCAATCTCCAACAATTGCCCTCCTACCCTTTCAATCTCAGACCTCGAACAGCCTTCAACTAAAAGAAGCAGGTCATCCGCATACGCACAACACCTGCAGAGGGGTTCGAGCTGCCCAAGCAGTGAGTCCATCATGAGGTTCCAAATATATGGACCACAGATGGATCCCTGCGGGCAGCCACGAACCACTCCAATCTCCACACTCCCATTCATACCAACGATAGAGGCTTTCCTGTCCGAAAAGAAGCTCCGCCAGAGACTAATTTCCGAACAGTTAAGTTCCTCTAGCCGTTGAATCACACGATCCCAGATTAGGTAATCAAACGCCCCCTTGAAGTCAACAAATATGCCAAGGACATATTTGTTGGTATTCTCCCTCACAGCATTCTGAACATACATCCAGGCATCTTCTACACTGCGTCCTTTCCTGAACCCATACTGCCTATTCGACCTCAAATCCCGCGTTAGCTCCTGAAGCCGTTCCACCATAACTCTTGCCAGCACTTTTCCAAGCACTGGAAGGAGACTGATGCCCCGATAAGAACGAGGATCACTCCTGATCTTATCAGGAGACTTCAGGAGAGGAACAACCCTGGCACTTTTCCACTCACGTGGAAAATATCCCTCACAAATGCACTTATCATAAATGACCTCCAAGTATTCCGGAATGAACTTCCACAAGCATTTGCACATCTCTCCGTTCAGACCATCAAAACCTGGAGACCGTTTAGACCTGACCAGGCCAAAGGCATATCCCAGCTCCCCATCATCTAATGGAGGAACAGGTACCTCATGTGCATGGGGTGCCTGAACCTCAGCCCTGGGAAAGAACGCTCCTAACAGAACCCCAGCACACTCTCTCCACGTTGATAACACAGTGTCACCAACACGAAGAGAGGTGATATCCTCCCTCTTACGACCCCTGCAGATCTTATAGACCTGACCCCAGGGGTCATCCCTATTGTCATTCACAAAACTCCTCCACTCTTCTTCTTTAATTTTCACAATCATATCTTTATATTCATTCATCGCACAACTCAAATCATACCTAAACTGGGACAGCCTGTCAGAATTGAACCGCCGAGCACGTTGAAACTTTCGTCTCAACCGCCGGACAGTCCTCCTCTTCAAGGTTAACTCATGCGTCCACCACTTAATTTTTCTAATCCTAAAACTTCCACACTTCCTGAACAATCTGTCATTCACACCCCACACCAACTCACACAGCCGAGCAATTTGCTCATCCACTTCCAGATCATCAAACACTCTAAGCGGTATTTCTAACACCGCTTCCCTTACACTCTGTCCATATCGGTTCCAGTCAATACCAGAGGTACGCCATCGCCGCAATGGACTCACACACACCAAAGGAGGGGAACGAGGAGCAACCACAATTTGGATCAAATTATGATCACTCAGACCCCACCCTCCTCTAACCTCCCACTTAAAATCAAACACTGTACTTGCTGCCTCATTCATAAGCGTCACGTCAATATCACTCACACCCCTAGGCCCATCAAACGTATACCACTCACTCGGCTCATTCAGAATGTGAAGGCCCTTAGCCAACACCCATTCATTCATTACCTCGCCTCGAACGTGGCTTTGATATCCAGACGAATGTCTAGATACCTTACTAAACCACATCGAGGACGAGGCATTCGCATCCAACCCTAGGACTAATGGGCTACCACTCGCCAGAAGTAGTAACTTATCCATATAGCCCAGGTAGGGCTCTAGGGGCTCGCTAAATTTGCAATACAAACTAGCGACAATCATTCTACCGAACTCCCCCTCTATAGACACACACACCCCCTGTTGTGACGAATCCAAGACTACACAATCGTAGCCAGAAGCATTAACCCCAAGGTCCGTAAAGACCCTAAAACCTCCAGGAAGACCCCGAACCACACCATTGGTGGCGTAAGGCTCCTGAAGTAAGGCAATGCCACACCCCCCCTCAATCATATAACCCCCCAACTCACACATAACGGCATACGACCCCTGACAATTAAGCTGAAAAACCCCCCCCATCAGTGTCTGGAGAGGGCACGCTCAACAACGCCACAGTAAATCGGGCAAACAGCTGACATCATAAGATGCCCAGCTGGCCTACCCTTAAATGCACAGTTGCGACAATGAGGGGCATTACCACAACCGGCAGCTCTATGTCCTTCTTGACCGCACCGCCTACAAACATCTGATTTGGCCCTACACTCAGCCACTCTATGGTCAAAACCCATACACCGGAAGCAGCCAGCAACTGGGCTATCCGGTCGAACCCTGAAGGAGAACCACTTTATGTAGCACCTTCCCGCCTCCAAAAGGGCGGACATTAATTTGTCCGACCCCTCAAGGACAACGTTGGTGCTACCATCAGCAGCCACCTTCCAGGGCCGACTGACCATCCTGCCTCCATTGGCTCCTTCCTTCGCCGCAACCTTTACTCCTACGGCTGCTTTCGTAGCAACCGTATCCAGCTTCTGGAGTATCCCATCTGATCCGCTCTCGCCTGAATTCGCCTGTGGTGGCGAACCTAGTCGCGCCTTCCTCTTGGGTGGGGGCCGTAAGGGTTGCCCCACTCCGTCCTCGTCCGTCGATGACTCCACCTGGACCATTGAAGGCCCGGAGTCTTCGCTCTCCGCTGGGGCTTTTGCCCCTCTCCTCCGTGGTGGAGGCATTTCTCCTACACAACACTCACGCACAATACAGACAACCGCACTTCCACTACCTGCACTGTACACAATGGTTTGTTATGGCAGATGCCGCTAACTACGCGCACTGCTGGGAAATCCCACACTTTGTTCACTAATCCACACACTAGTTAATGGCCTAAGCCGCTATCCTTACACACTTTTGGGAATACACACGATGTGTATAATCCCTCACGTACCTGCTCACTGTGTCTATTTTCACAACAGGCTACCGACAGACCGGAAAAACCGAAAAATTTTTATCACTTTCAGAAACACTGAAAAATACTTAAAAATCGCTTTTAAAAACTCGCAATGATGCGCAAACACGTCCGTTCACTTCGAGGTTCTACAAACAACTGAGTAGATAGGGACATCTAAAGCCAATATTAACGTGAGTACCTGCCGACGACGGCCTTACCTCACGGTGCTCAAAAGCACAGCGGATCAAATCAATGCGATGATCAGCGCCCCGAAAAATGCAATGCATTATTCAGTACCAATTGGCGTGTGGAATGGACACACTAAACACCTTGGTGAGGTTCGAGGCCTATCTAAAACCTCTGCCGTACTTTGGGTCCGGCACCCGGTTGCAATGCAACTCCACATTGAGTGACAAATATCACTCTCCCCGCATTCGGGTATTAAACCACAACCACCACGATACTCCCCGAGGGGCCAGTCCGCACGAGTAGGTTGGAGCGAACTCCAAGGGCTCCTACTCCCCGTGGTACCAGAATTAAGTCTCCGGTCAGACCTCGTAGTTGAAACTACTACCAGTTGAGCTTCCATACTGCTCTGGACTGGTGACCAGGGGTTGGACCCCATTCTCTCATCCAATACACACACAATACACACACCATTCACACAAAGAAACTATACTTAGTTTCCAGCTAATTGTCTTCGCCGCTTAAACACCTCACGCGCAAACACACCAAATAATTCTAATCGTTCGGCATCCCAACTAGTGGAGATCACACCACTAACATCTAACCGTCCATCAGTCCAACTAATCCCCATACCCCCAAGGTCCCTAATGTCCGAGTACATCGGGCATTCAGCAATAACATGCACCCAATCCTCAACACGCGCTCCACACATACATTCCATTCCATCAGAGAGGCGCCTCTGATGCAAAAAAGCATTTAAAGGCCCATGCCCCGTAAGTAGGAAACCCAGACTCAGACAGAATCTGAAATCTGGGTTTTCCCCAACAAACCCAACATCCCGAATGTACTCATAAGTCACACGACCGTTAGGACTATTATCCCAACGGTCTTGCCACCTACTCCTAACCCTGTCATCTAGAAGCCTCTTGCTTCCTAGATATCCCAACCTCTCCACATCATCGTCAGAAATCCATTCATTCCGCAGCAATAACACACTCAAACCCCTCCTCAACCTGAAAGAAACAGCACGCTGTAAAACAATCAGGTCAAGAGGGGGCACACCCAATAAAACCTGCAACGCATCCGTAGAAACGGTGCGACATACAGGCAAACAGGCAAGCATCATGCAACGCTGTATAGAAAGAAGTTTTCGATGACCCGAAACCATCGTAGCCACCTTCCACCATATAGGAGATCCATAAGTGGCACAGGCCACAAACAAACCTCGATATATGGAGCGAACAGCACGACGCCCGAGACCCCAATCACTCCGTAAAACGCGCCTGACACTACCAACAATCGCCTGCAGCCGCCGCTTCACATTCACTAAGTGTGGAGTAAAACACATTCTTTCACTCATGGTCAACCCTAGATATTTGACTTGCGTCACATACCTGATGCTGACCCCATTCACACGGACAACCGGTGGACGCCCCGGTGACAGTCTACCCTTTAAGAGCGTTGTCACCGTTTTATCCATCGATATGTCAACCCCCACACCCACACCCCAATTATGAGCAATCTCCAACAATTGCCCTCCTACCCTTTCAATCTCAGACCTCGAACAGCCTTCAACTAAAAGAAGCAGGTCATCCGCATACGCACAACACCTGCAGAGGGGTTCGAGCTGCCCAAGCAGTGAGTCCATCATGAGGTTCCAAATATATGGACCACAGATGGATCCCTGCGGGCAGCCACGAACCACTCCAATCTCCACACTCCCATTCATACCAACGATAGAGGCTTTCCTGTCCGAAAAGAAGCTCCGCCAGAGACTAATTTCCGAACAGTTAAGTTCCTCTAGCCGTTGAATCACACGATCCCAGATTAGGTAATCAAACGCCCCCTTGAAGTCAACAAATATGCCAAGGACATATTTGTTGGTATTCTCCCTCACAGCATTCTGAACATACATCCAGGCATCTTCTACACTGCGTCCTTTCCTGAACCCATACTGCCTATTCGACCTCAAATCCCGCGTTAGCTCCTGAAGCCGTTCCACCATAACTCTTGCCAGCACTTTTCCAAGCACTGGAAGGAGACTGATGCCCCGATAAGAACGAGGATCACTCCTGATCTTATCAGGAGACTTCAGGAGAGGAACAACCCTGGCACTTTTCCACTCACGTGGAAAATATCCCTCACAAATGCACTTATCATAAATGACCTCCAAGTATTCCGGAATGAACTTCCACAAGCATTTGCACATCTCTCCGTTCAGACCATCAAAACCTGGAGACCGTTTAGACCTGACCAGGCCAAAGGCATATCCCAGCTCCCCATCATCTAATGGAGGAACAGGTACCTCATGTGCATGGGGTGCCTGAACCTCAGCCCTGGGAAAGAACGCTCCTAACAGAACCCCAGCACACTCTCTCCACGTTGATAACACAGTGTCACCAACACGAAGAGAGGTGATATCCTCCCTCTTACGACCCCTGCAGATCTTATAGACCTGACCCCAGGGGTCATCCCTATTGTCATTCACAAAACTCCTCCACTCTTCTTCTTTAATTTTCACAATCATATCTTTATATTCATTCATCGCACAACTCAAATCATACCTAAACTGGGACAGCCTGTCAGAATTGAACCGCCGAGCACGTTGAAACTTTCGTCTCAACCGCCGGACAGTCCTCCTCTTCAAGGTTAACTCATGCGTCCACCACTTAATTTTTCTAATCCTAAAACTTCCACACTTCCTGAACAATCTGTCATTCACACCCCACACCAACTCACACAGCCGAGCAATTTGCTCATCCACTTCCAGATCATCAAACACTCTAAGCGGTATTTCTAACACCGCTTCCCTTACACTCTGTCCATATCGGTTCCAGTCAATACCAGAGGTACGCCATCGCCGCAATGGACTCACACACACCAAAGGAGGGGAACGAGGAGCAACCACAATTTGGATCAAATTATGATCACTCAGACCCCACCCTCCTCTAACCTCCCACTTAAAATCAAACACTGTACTTGCTGCCTCATTCATAAGCGTCACGTCAATATCACTCACACCCCTAGGCCCATCAAACGTATACCACTCACTCGGCTCATTCAGAATGTGAAGGCCCTTAGCCAACACCCATTCATTCATTACCTCGCCTCGAACGTGGCTTTGATATCCAGACGAATGTCTAGATACCTTACTAAACCACATCGAGGACGAGGCATTCGCATCCAACCCTAGGACTAATGGGCTACCACTCGCCAGAAGTAGTAACTTATCCATATAGCCCAGGTAGGGCTCTAGGGGCTCGCTAAATTTGCAATACAAACTAGCGACAATCATTCTACCGAACTCCCCCTCTATAGACACACACACCCCCTGTTGTGACGAATCCAAGACTACACAATCGTAGCCAGAAGCATTAACCCCAAGGTCCGTAAAGACCCTAAAACCTCCAGGAAGACCCCGAACCACACCATTGGTGGCGTAAGGCTCCTGAAGTAAGGCAATGCCACACCCCCCCTCAATCATATAACCCCCCAACTCACACATAACGGCATACGACCCCTGACAATTAAGCTGAAAAACCCCCCCCATCAGTGTCTGGAGAGGGCACGCTCAACAACGCCACAGTAAATCGGGCAAACAGCTGACATCATAAGATGCCCAGCTGGCCTACCCTTAAATGCACAGTTGCGACAATGAGGGGCATTACCACAACCGGCAGCTCTATGTCCTTCTTGACCGCACCGCCTACAAACATCTGATTTGGCCCTACACTCAGCCACTCTATGGTCAAAACCCATACACCGGAAGCAGCCAGCAACTGGGCTATCCGGTCGAACCCTGAAGGAGAACCACTTTATGTAGCACCTTCCCGCCTCCAAAAGGGCGGACATTAATTTGTCCGACCCCTCAAGGACAACGTTGGTGCTACCATCAGCAGCCACCTTCCAGGGCCGACTGACCATCCGCACATCTGACTTTCGTGCCTCAGGGCTGATGTCCTGAAGGTTCAACCGAAAGAGCTCCTCCATGAAGTCATCATGGGAGATTTCGGTGTGAACCCCCTGAACCACAACCCGCGGACCCAACTTCCGGTTCACACTCACATCCAACCCCACCTCCCCGAACTTGGCATTATTCGCCACCTTTTCCCTCTCTAAAACAGAGGGGGTGCGAATAACCACCCCACCACCCTTAATCGGCTTCACCTCGTGTACACGCACTCCGAGGGAAGGTCCCACCTCCTTCACGACCTTCTTAATCACCTCCTTAGAGGAGGTGGTAGGGGCCTTGCTTCTCACCACCACCGACCAAGTCTCAACCGGCTTCGGCAATGCCGGAGCAATCGCCTCCAACACTGGCGCTGGAGGCGCACGCACCGACTCAGCCGGAGCCAAACCCACAACCGACCTCTTCGATTGGGGAATAGATCCCCCACAACCCCCCCTGAGAGCGTCAACCTGACCGCGAAGATGGGCATTCTCGGTTACTACCGTCATCAGAAGCGCCTCGTACTTCGAGGCAAGCTCCATCAGCCCCTTCGCAGTAGTGACCTCAAAGTCTACAACCCCAAACACCAATGCGTTTAATTCCGCCGTCACTGCCTTCATGGCAGCAACATGGCTAATAGCGCCTCCCCCAACCACACCACCATTTTCTCCTCCCTCCTTAACAGCGCTAACAGGACACTCCTTTGCAGAAGTACCCTTAATGCGCTTCTTCCCCTTAATCCTTACTACACCTCCACGCTTGCTAACAATAGGGTGGACAACCACTTCTTCAGCGGTGTCACCCATATCAGCACAACTACTCCCATCCCCTAACATCACCAACGATGGCGATCCTATCCTAACCTTCCTACGCGGCGGGGACCCAACCGAAGGTCCAGTACCTTCATCAGCCGACGAGGTCTCCACTGCTAACGCTAGCTCTTTCCCCTCATTCCCAGCAGGGTGCTTAGCCCTTCTCCTCCGTGAGGGAAGCATTTCTACTTCCGGCCTTTCACCAGGCAGGCTGATCCGCCGGCAAAACACTGACACAGAAGCCACTCGACCAGACAAGACTTGGAACAGCTGCTCTCAAGACACGTGTGACTGAACGCACTGAAGGAACTAACTATAAGAATAGAATCGTCCAGTAGCTGCTACCACCTAAGCAGTCGATTATTGCGAAATCGCAAGGGCACAACCCACAACTCCAGCCAACGGTCTGGAACTGGTCACCCAATAAACCGCCGGACAGAACAAAGTCCCCGTAACGGCTCCAAGCCAACCGATGTGGAGCTGAACCAAATCGCACTGTAGGTCAAAGGTTAACAGCTACGAACGCAGTCTAAACAAAAATCAGCACCTTCAACACTCGGACAGACACCGGCACCCTTTGAGCAAAACCTGCCCAATCCCCCCGGAAACAAGTGGCAACTCAGTACCAGACACTCGACACAACACTCACTGGCAGAAAAACCAAAAAGCAGAAAAACAACAAACACAGAAAACACTGAGACTCTATGAGAGTCAGCACCCACGCTAACAATGTGGGTAAACCACGTAAACCCCAAAAGGTACTACCTAACACGCGCCTACACACACAAAACTACTGTGCTCAAAAACACCTGTGCTCGAAAACACCTGTGCTCGAAAACAACTGTGCTCGAAAACAACTGTGCTCAAAAACACCTGTGCTCGAAAACACCTATGCTCAAAAACACCTGTGCACGAAATCACCTGTGCTCAAAAAACACCTGTGCTCAAAAAACAACAAACGAAAAACAAATTACGTCACACAAAAAAGACTTGCTCAAACAAATTTTCTTTTCACAAACACAAATTCAAATTTCCAAAAATACACTCAACTACACGTATATAAATAAACACCTGCCGCAATGTAAAAATTTTCACAAGCCAGCTATGATATGCACACACAAACTAACAAATGAGAAAATATACATACAATTGTATATATATTCAAACACTTGCAGTAATGTAAAAATACACAAAGCCAACTACAGAAAAAGTATACACGTACTGACAAACTTTATCTACACATACAATCGAACATATATTGAAAATGAAAATTTTTTATGAAAAACACACATATATACACACACGTATATATTAATATACTAATGCGTAAATATGTATGCAAATGCGCTAAAAAAACTACCACAAATCACAAACTAATACACAAATACTCAAAATGAATGTACTTACATCCAATGCTGAGGGCTCCCACACAAAAAATACCAATTCACACAAAATTCACGACACAGAAAACGCACAGAAACGAAAACACGTCTGAACAATCTGAAATTCTACAATCGAATGAGTAGATAGGGACATCTAAAGCCAATATTAACGTGAGTGAGTAGATAGGGACAGTAGGAATCTCGTTAATCCATTCATGCGCGTCACTAATTAGATGACGAGGCATTTGGCTACCTTAAGAGAGTCATAGTTACTCCCGCCGTTTACCCGCGCTTACTTGAATTTCTTCACTTTGACATTCAGAGCACTGGGCAGAAATCACATTGTGTCAACACCCGTTAGGGCCATCACAATGCTTTGTTTTAATTAGACAGTCGGATTCCCCAAGTCCGTGCCAGTTCTGAATTGATTGTTAATTGATAATCGTTATAATTAAATAAGAATATATATCTTGCGATATAATTCTTATAAAATTTTAGCAAGAAAGTTCCACAATTGGCTACGTAACTACTATCCGGGGAACAAGAACCGAAATTCTCTATTTACCCAGAACGAGTACATAAACCATGGTATTGCTTCCCAATCAAGCCCGACTATCTCAATCTTCAGAGCCAATCCTTATCACGAAGTTACGGATCTAATTTGCCGACTTCCCTTACCTACATTATTCTATCGACTAGAGACTCTTCACCTTGGAGACCAGCTGCGGATATTGGTACGGCCTGTTGAGAAGTTTGCGTAACCCCACCATAAATTTTCAAGGTCCGAGGAGAAAATATCGACACAACAGTAAATGTCATGCTCTTCTAGTCCATCTACCATATCTCTCTTCGAAAGACTTCCATGGTAGTACGACTATAAAACAGAAAAGAAAACTCTTCCGATACCTCTCGACGGCTTCTTTATGGTCGTTCCTGTTGCCAGGATGAGCACAAGGCCCATTTTTAATAACAAACGGATACTCAACAGGTTACGGAATTGGAACCGTATTCCCTTTCGTTCAAAATTATTCAAGTGTTTAATTACTATGAAGAAAACATAATAATATATATTCTCAACAATTCATTAAAACTTGAAAATTTTCGGCTTTCGCCTTGAACTTAGGACCGACTAACTCGTGATCAACCACTGTTCACACGAAACCCTTCTCCACTTCAGTCCTCCAAGGTCTCATTCGATTATTTGCTACTACCACCAAGATCTGTACCAATGGCGGCTCCATGCAGGCTTACGCCAAACACTTCTAAGCACACCATTGTACCCTCCTACTCACTAAAGTTTCAAAATTTATAATCCAACCGAAATTGTATTATAAATCATGTACTTTAGCGGTAATGTATAGGTATACAACTTAAGCGCCATCCATTTTAAGGGCTAGTTGCTTCGGCAGGTGAGTTGTTACACACTCCTTAGCGGATTACGACTTCCATGTCCACCGTCCTGCTGTTTTAAGCAACCAACGCCTTTCATGGTATCTGCATGAGTTGTTAATTTGGGCACCGTAACATTACGTTTGGTTCATCCCACAGCGCCAGTTCTGCTTACCAAAAGTGGCCCACTGGGCACATTATATCATAACCTCAACCTTCATATCAAGAAAGGTGAGGTTCTTACCCATTTAAAGTTTGAGAATAGGTTAAGGTCGTTTCGACCCTAAGGCCTCTAATCATTCGCTTTACCAGATAAGATTATTTTACATAATATTTAAATGCACCAGCTATCCTGAGGGAAACTTCGGAGGGAACCAGCTACTAGATGGTTCGATTGGTCTTTCGCCCCTATACTCAATTCTGACAATCGATTTGCACGTCAGAACTGTTTCGGTCTTCCATCAGGGTTTCCCCTGACTTCAACCTGATCAAGTATAGTTCACCATCTTTCGGGTCACAGCATATATGCTCAAGGTACGCTCCAGTTAGAGGTATAAATAATAATAAATTATCATTATACATAACTATATGGAACGCCCCGGGATTGAATTAATAGTAAAATATTTCACTAAAAATTAATCCCATTATATAAAAGTTAAGTTAATTTCGCCATTAGGTTTAATATAACCCAATGACTTGCACATATGTTAGACTCCTTGGTCCGTGTTTCAAGACGGGTCCCGAAGGTATCCTGAATCTTTCGCATTGTTAATCATATAAATGCATACAATTAATATTAAAATCAATGATAATAATATTATTGTAAAATTCAAAAGAATTTAAGCATTATATATGTAAAATCTATCAACACTTTATCAAATCATCAGTATTTATTCTATGTTAATAAGCTAAAAGCAAATTAATTTGAATAAACTTAACACCAATGATCTTTTGATAAATATTTTATTATGTTAATAGATTACAATGTCCTTATATGAAAAAAATGCACACTATTACTATAATATTATAAATATCACAGTTATAATGATGAATTTTTCATAATGGATATTCAGGTTCATCGGGCTTAACCTCTAAGCAGTTTCACGTACTATTTAACTCTCTATTCAGAGTTCTTTTCAACTTTCCCTCACGGTACTTGTTTACTATCGGTCTCATGGTTATATTTAGTTTTAGATGGAGTTTACCACCCACTTAGTGCTGCACTATCAAGCAACACGACTCTTTGGAAATATCTTTCTAGTAATCATTAACGTTATACGGGCCTGGCACCCTCTATGGGTAAATGGCCTCATTTAAGAAGGACTTAAATCGTTAATTTCTCATACTAGATATTAAGATATTCCATACACTGCATCTCACATTTGCCATATAGACAAAGTGACTTAGTGCTGAACTATTTTCTTTTCGCTCGCCGCTACTAAGAAAATCCTTGTTAGTTTCTTTTCCTCCCCTCATTAATATGCTTAAATTCAGGGGGTAGTCCCATATGAGTTGAGGTTGTATAAAAATATTTATATTTATTTTATATTTTAGCTTTTTGCTATTTTAAAGAAACATACATAATTATTTCTTAACACCAATATAATTTTCTTAATAATAAATATTCAATCTTTTCATCCCGTACTACTTACTTCATTATAACAACAATATTATTTTCTTGCTTTTTTACATTTAAGGCAATCCTAGAATAAAATAATATTTTATGCTAGACGTTCCTCTAAATGTATATATTATTTGAAATAATAATATTGAAATTTTATTGTTTTTGGGAATACTAAGATTCTTATTTATTATAAAATTTCGTTCAAATATGAGGTGTTCAAGAATATATTTTCTATATTTCTTTTTATGCTATTAATATTATGGATTGAAAAATACAATCCAGTAATATACCATGTGCTTAAATTCTTTTAATTGACTAAAAGAATAAGCAACTAATTTAGCATAGTCTTACAACCCTCAACCATATGTAGTCCAAGCAGCACTTTAAAATTAATTAAAGTACATAACAGCATGGACTGCAATATGCGTTCAAAATGTCGATGTTCATGTGTCCTGCAGTTCACACGATGACGCACAGTTAGCTGCGTTCTTCATCGACCCATGAGCCGAGTGATCCACCGCTTAGAGTGATAATTTTTTGTTTATTTTAATTTAACGTCAAGAGTTTTTAATTTATTGAAAGAATAACATTTCGTTTTCGTATATAATATATAAATTATTTTAAAACATCTTTCAATAAATTGTAATTTTCAACCCAAACATTTACAAGTTGCGCATGTCTTAGTCCAACAAAAACAGTAATTCCTTTTTTATTACATTTTATTTAATTTCTATATATTTTTAAGGAATTACACGTTAATGAGAACAAATTAACTTATCATTTATATTATTTTTATAAATAATAAGTACAACTATATATGTTTAAAGGTTTGTTGCGTTCAAATACAATGTATGCGATATAATTTTCATTATACTACAATACAAGGAGTAAAAAAAAAAGAAAAAAAAGAAAAACATTCAAATAAATGAATGAAAAGAAAAAAAAGAAAATAATTTTTCTTTTTTATTCTTTTTTTGTTTGTTTGTTTGTTTGTTTGTTTTTTTGTTTTTTTATAATATTTACGGATAGGAACACAATAATGATCCTTCCGCAGGTTCACCTACGGAAACCTTGTTACGACTTTTACTTCCTCTAAATAATCAAGTTCGGTCAACTTTTGCGAAACAACCGTGAAACACAAGGCGTCACAGTGATCACGTCCGGAGACCTCACTAAATAATTCAATCGGTAGTAGCGACGGGCGGTGTGTACAAAGGGCAGGGACGTAATCAATGCGAGTTAATGACTCACACTTACTGGGAATTCCAAGTTCATGTGAACAGTTTCAGTTCACAATCCCAAGCATGAAAGTGGTTCAGCGGTTTACCCGGACCTCTCGGTCTAGGAAATACACGTTGATACTTTCATTGTAGCGCGCGTGCAGCCCAGGACATCTAAGGGCATCACAGACCTGTTATTGCTCAATCTCGTTACTGCTAGACGCAATTTGTCCATTTAAGAAGCTAGTGTCCTTATAATGGGACAAACCAACAGGTACGGCTCCACTTATATAAACACATTCAAACACTTGCACATTCAAGATGAACTCATGAATGAAGGCTATATAAGCTTCAACACCATAATCCTGAAAGCATCTATTTAATATATTTGAGTCTCGTTCGTTATCGGAATTAACCAGACAAATCACTCCACGAACTAAGAACGGCCATGCACCACCACCCATAGATTCGAGAAAGAGCTATCAATCTGTCTTACACGCTTATGTTCGGACCTGGTAAGTTTTCCCGTGTTGAGTCAAATTAAGCCGCAGGCTCCACTCCTGGTGGTGCCCTTCCGTCAATTCCTTTAAGTTTCAGCTTTGCAACCATACTTCCCCCGGAGCCCAAAAGCTTTGGTTTCCCGGGAAGCGACTGAGAGAGCCATAGTAGTAGCTACACCCAATTGCTAGCTGGCATCGTTTATGGTTAGAACTAGGGCGGTATCTGATCGCCTTCGAACCTCTAACTTTCGTTCTTGATTAATGAAAACATCTTTGGCAAATGCTTTCGCTTAAGTTAGTCTTACGACGGTCCAAGAATTTCACCTCTCGCGTCGTAATACTAATGCCCCCAAACTGCTTCTATTAATCATTACCTCTTGATCTAAAAACCAATGAAAGTAGAACAGAGGTCTTATTTCATTATTCCATGCACAAAATATTCAGGCATTTGGAGCCTGCTTTAAGCACTCTAATTTGTTCAAAGTAATTGTACCGGCCCACAACAACACTCGATGAAGAGCACTGAAGCAGGTTTAAATAGGAGGAATATATAAAAAATACATTGTATTAATTACATATAAGAACTCCACCGGTAATACGCTTGCATACATAAGGTAATGTACATACCACAATTATAGCTGTACTACCCGTATGAAGCACAAATTCAACTACGAACGTTTTAACCGCAACAACTTTAATATACGCTATTGGAGCTGGAATTACCGCGGCTGCTGGCACCAGACTTGCCCTCCAATAGGTCCTTGTTAAAGGATTTAAAGTGTACTCATTCCAATTACAGGGCCTCGGATATGAGTCCTGTATTGTTATTTTTCGTCACTACCTCCCCGAACTGGGAGTGGGTAATTTACGCGCCTGCTGCCTTCCTTAGATGTGGTAGCCGTTTCTCAGGCTCCCTCTCCGGAATCGAACCCTGATTCCCCGTTACCCGTTGCAACCATGGTAGTCCTAGATACTACCATCAAAAGTTGATAGGGCAGACATTTGAAAGATCTGTCGTCGGTACGAGACCATACGATCTGCAAGTTATCTAGAGTTCAACCAATATAACGATCTTACGATCGCTTGGTTTTAGCCTAATAAAAGCACACGTTCCAAAAGGTCCGTGTTTATTTTGCATGTATTAGCTCTAGAATTACCACAGTTATCCAAGTAACTGTTAACGATCTATGGAACCATAACTGATATAATGAGCCTTTTGCGGTTTCACTTTTAATTTGTTTGTACTTAGACATGCATGGCTTAATCTTTGAGACAAGCATATAACTACTGGCAGGATCAACCAGAATAATATTTTTTATTCATTTATATAATATTTTTTATACTATATAAATTTTTATAATGATATTTTCAATATTTGAAAATTAAGTACACGACATATACACAATGCAAAGGAGAACGAAATCGCGACAATAAATAATTATGAAATTTCTTCTACTATGGTCGGATTAAATAATTTACTTCATGTCATTTAAATTTCATATTATTGTATTATTTATTGCGGTCTTATTCGGACTTTGAGACTGTGTATCTTATCGTGAGAAAGAATTTTCGTTCTCTATACATATATAATATAATTATTAATGTAAGGACGATGTTTCTTCTTGTATTTGTTAAACTTTCAAATAATATCATTTTTTATACATTTTACTTTATTTCAATGCATATAGTGTATATATCTTTTTTTAAGAGTATATACGTTTTTCTTTTGATTTGAAATTAATAATTTCAATTCAATTATTTTTCATTTTATTTCATATATGATATGAAAGTATTCGAGCGTAATAATATAAATATTTAACTTTATTGAATTTTATTCTTTACCCACATATATTTTATGTGAATAGAAGAACAAACCCCAAAAAAAGTTAAATTAAAAAAAAAACGACTACATTATGTTAGGTATAGAAGAATAATCTCAATTAATAACATTTCATTATTAACAAAATTATTTCTATTTAAACCAACTGTAGCAAACCAGGAATAAATTTTTTTGCTCTCATTTATATATTACACTTAAATACTTTTATAAATATATGAAAATAATTTTCATATAAGTACTAAGTATGCAATTTCATACAAGTATTAAAATTTTCATACAAGTACTAATGTTGAAGTTTCATACAACATATATGTTTTCTGCCACGTACACCTCACCAACCGGAAATCGTATGGAGAAAATCTTTTTAACCATATAAAAGTTTTAAATTCATATATATACAAGTAATTTATATCATTTTCTATGAGCATTATGCTTATAAGAAATATTACAACATCAAAAATAGCTTAACATTTATTTTTTTTTTTTAATTTTTTGTACTTATATGAAAATTATTTAGTTGTATGAATTCATACACTTAGTACTTATATGAGAATTAGTATCTATATGAAAATTAATTAGTATTTATATGAAATTTATTAAGTATCTATATGAAAATTATTTAGTATTTATATGAAAATTATTTACTTGTATGAATTCATAAACTTAGTATCTATATGAAAATTATTTAGTATTTATATGAAAATTTTTTACTTGTATGAATTCATAAACTTAGTATCTATATGAAAATTATTTAGTATTTATATGAAAATTTTTAACTTGTATGAATTCATTAACTTAGTATCTATATGAAAATTATTTAGTATTTATATGAAAATTTTTAACTTGTATGAATTCATTAACTTAGTATCTATATGAAAATTATTTAGTATTTATATGAAAATTTTTAACTTGTATGAATTCATTAACTTAGTATCTATATGAAAATTATTTAGTATTTATATGAAAATTTTTAACTTGTATGAATTCATTAACTTAGTATCTATATGAAAATTATTTAGTATTTATATGAAAATTTTTAACTTGTATGAATTCATTAACTTAGTATCTATATGAAAATTATTTAGTATTTATATGAAAATTTTTAACTTGTATGAATTCATTAACTTAGTATCTATATGAAAATTATTTAGTATTTATATGAAAATTATTTACTTGTATGAATTCATAAACTTAGTATCTATATGAAAATTATTTAGTATTTATATGAAAATTATTTACTTGTATGAATTCATAAACTTAGTATCTATATGAAAATTATTTAGTATTTATATGAAAATTATTTACTTGTATGAATTCATAAACTTAGTATCTATATGAAAATTATTTAGTATTTATATGAAAATTTTTAACTTGTATGAATTCATTAACTTAGTATCTATATGAAAATTATTTAGTATTTATATGAAAATTATTTACTTGTATGAATTCATAAACTTAGTATCTATATGAAAATTATTTAGTATTTATATGAAAATTTTTTACTTGTATGAATTCATAAACTTAGTATCTATATGAAAATTATTTAGTATTTATATGAAAATTTTTTACTTGTATGAATTCATAAACTTAGTATCTATATGAAAATTATTTAGTATTTATATGAAAATTTTTTACTTGTATGAATTCATAAACTTAGTATCTATATGAAAATTATTTAGTATTTATATGAAAATTTTTTACTTGTATGAATTCATAAACTTAGTATCTATATGAAAATTATTTAGTATTTATATGAAAATTTTTAACTTGTATGAATTCATTAACTTAGTATCTATATGGAAATTATTTAGTATTTATATGAAAATTTTTAACTTGTATGAATTCATTAACTTAGTATCTATATGAAAATTATTTAGTATTTATATGAAAATTTTTAACTTGTATGAATTCATTAACTTAGTATCTATATGAAAATTATTTAGTATTTATATGAAAATTTTTAACTTGTATGAATTCATTAACTTAGTATCTATATGAAAATTATTTAGTATTTATATGAAAATTTTTAACTTGTTTGAATTCATTAACTTAGTATCTATATGAAAATTATTTAGTATTTATATGAAAATTATTTACTTGTATGAATTCATAAACTTAGTATCTATATGAAAATTATTTAGTATTTATATGAAATTTTTTTACTTGTATGAACGTGGTTTCGGCGTTTTGGCTCTTTATATGTGGTTTCGGCTCTTCGCAAATAGGGACAGTAGGAATCTCCTGAATTCCTTTTTGCGCGTCACTAATAAGATGACGATGCATTTGGCTACGTAAATAAAATCATTTTTATGCCCGCCGTTTAACCAAATTTAGTTTTTTTTATATGCAAATATACGTTTTTTCGGCCTTTTGGCTCTTTATATGTGGTTTCGGCTCTTCGCAAATAGGGACAGTAGGAATCTCCTGAATTCCTTTTTGCGCGTCACTAATAAGATGACGATGCATTTGGCTACGTAAATAAAATCATTTTTATGCCCGCCGTTTAACCAAATTTAGTTTTTTTTATATGCAAATATACGTTTTTTCGGCCTTTTGGCTCTTTATATGTGGTTTCGGCTCTTCGCAAATAGGGACAGTAGGAATCTCCTGAATTCCTTTTTGCGCGTCACTAATAAGATGACGATGCATTTGGCTACGTAAATAAAATCATTTTTATGCCCGCCGTTTAACCAAATTTAGTTTTTTTTATATGCAAATATACGTTTTTTCGGCCTTTTGGCTCTTTATATGTGGTTTCGGCTCTTCGCAAATAGGGACAGTAGGAATCTCCTGAATTCCTTTTTGCGCGTCACTAATAAGATGACGATGCATTTGGCTACGTAAATAAAATCATTTTTATGCCCGCCGTTTAACCAAATTTAGTTTTTTTTTATATGCAAATATACGTTTTTTCGGCCTTTTGGCTCTTTATATGTGGTTTCGGCTCTTCGCAAATAGGGACAGTAGGAATCTCCTGAATTCCTTTTTGCGCGTCACTAATAAGATGACGATGCATTTGGCTACGTAAATAAAATCATTTTTATGCCCGCCGTTTAACCAAATTTAGTTTTTTTTATATGCAAATATACGTGGTTTCGGCGTTTTGGCTCTTTATATGTGGTTTCGGCTCTTCGCAAATAGGGACAGTAGGAATCTCCTGAATTCCTTTTTGCGCGTCACTAATAAGATGACGATGCATTTGGCTACGTAAATAAAATCATTTTTATGCCCGCCGTTTAACCAAATTTAGTTTTTTTTATATGCAAATATACGTTTTTTCGGCCTTTTGGCTCTTTATATGTGGTTTCGGCTCTTCGCAAATAGGGACAGATGTGGATTTGTTTTAACGTATGTACCTGCCTGTGAAGGCCTTACCATACGTGTATTCAAAAACACAAATGGATTAATACAATGCGTCAATCAGCGCCCTGTATTTGTAGCTATGCACACTTCCAGTACCAATTGGCGTGTGGTATGGACACACTTATGCCACCTTGGTAGGGCCGAGGCCCATCTAAAACCTCTGCCGTACTTTGGGTCCGGCACCCGGTTGGTTGCAACACCACACCGAGAAGCCAAAAGCCCTCTGCCTGCATTTAGGTTTAGAAACCACAGCCACCACGATACTCCCCGAAGGGCCGTAACCCAACGAGCAGGCGGAAACCGAAGCCTCCTGGGCTCCTGCTCCCCGTGGCACCGAGTTTAAGTCTCTGGTAAGACTTTGTAGCCGAAGCTACTTCCAGTTGAGCCTTTCCATACTGCTCTGCACTGGTAGGCAATTGTGGCTTGAACACAATTGCCCTTTTTGAAAGGAGTGACCAATTCCTTTTTGGAAAAAGCTAAATCAAAAAGATAACATAATTCCGTTCAAGCCATGAAATATATTATCTAGCACGTATAGATAACAGTCTGAGTATCAGCCATTATCATCAGCCTGTTATCTATTTGTGCATGTTTGGATTTTAGTCGCCTTTTACGACAGGCATACCTTACCTCGGGCATATTCTCGATCCAAACCCGCAGGACCTGATGGGATTTTAGTCGCCTCTTACGACAGGCATGCCTTACCTCGGGTATATTCTATACCCGTACCCGCAGGGTAGCAAATAGGGACAGTAGGAATCTCCTGAATTCCTTTTTGCGCGTCACTAATAAGATGACGATGCATTTGGCTACGTAAATAAAATCATTTTTATGCCCGCCGTTTAACCAAATTTAGTTTTTTTTATATGCAAATATACGTGGTTTCGGCGTTTTGGCTCTTTATATGTGGTTTCGGCTCTTCGCAAATAGGGACAGTAGGAATCTCCTGAATTCCTTTTTGCGCGTCACTAATAAGATGACGATGCATTTGGCTACGTAAATAAAATCATTTTTATGCCCGCCGTTTAACCAAACTTAGTTTTTTTTATATGCATTGGCTCTTTATATGTGGTTTCGGCCCTTCGCAAATAGGGACAACGTCCGGTGTGTTTTTGCGTGAGTACCTGCCGATGACGGCCTTATCTCACGGTGCTCTGACGCACAGCGGATCAATAAAATGCGATGATCAGCGCCCCGAATAATGCTTAGCATTATTCAATAATTATTGAATGATTATTGAATAATGCTAAGCATTATTCGGTACCAATTGGCAGTGTGGAATTGACACACTAACCACCTTGGTGGGGTTCGAGGCCTATCTAAAACCTCTGCCGTACTTTGGGTCCGGCACCCGGTTGCAGTGCAACTCCACATTGAGTGATCAAAACACTCTCCCCGCATTCGGGTATTAAACCACAACCACCACGATACTCCCCGAGGGGCCAGTCCGCATGAGTAGGTTGGAGCGAACTCCAAGGGCTCCTACTCCCCGTGGTACCAGAATTAAGTCTCCGGTCAGACCTCGTAGTTGAAAACTACTACCAGTTGAGCTACCATACTGCTCCGGACTGGTGACCATTTAAGTTGTTGGTATAAAAATTATACCTCCTCCACCCGATTTTCAACTAATTGCCTACGCCGACTGAACAAAACACGTGCAAACCTATTAAACGACCCTAAATGTTCGGCATTCCGACTATCCGAGAGCACACCACTAACATCTAGCTGTCCATCAGTCCAGCTAATCCCCATACCCCCAAGATCCCTAATGTCCGAGTACATCGGGCATTCCGCTATGATATGCATCCAGTCCTCAGAGTGTGCCCCACATATACACTCCGGACTTCCGGAAAGGTTCCTTTGATGCAAAAATGCATTCAAAGGTCCATGCCCGGTAAGCAAGAAACCCAGACTCATACAGAATCTGAAGTCTGGGTTTTCCTCTACAAACCTAACATCCCGAATGTACTCGTAGGTCACCCGACCGCTAGGGCTATTGTCCCAACGGTCTTGCCACCTACTCCTAACGCTATCATATAGAAGCCTTTTGCTCCTTAGATAGCCCTCCCTCGCAACATCCTCATCGGAAATCCAATTCGACAGCAATGAGACACTTAAGCCTCTTCTTAACCTAAATGCAACAGCACGCTGTATAACAATCAGGTCAAGAGGAGGCGCACCTAACAACACCTGCAACGCATCTGTAGAAATTGTGCGACATACAGGCAAACAGGCAAGCATCAAACAACGTTGTATGGAAAGAAGTTTTTGGCGACCCCTGACCTTTGATGCTAATTCCCACCATATAGCGGCTCCATATGTGGCACAGGCCACAAATAAGCCACTATATATAGTGCGAACCGCACGACGTCCGAGACCCCAATCACTCCTTAACACGCGCTTGATCTTGCCGGCAATTCCTAACAATCGCTCCTCCACGTAAACCAAGTGAGGGTTGAAACACATCCTTTCGCCGATGGTCAATCCCAGATATTTGACTTGCGTCACATACCTGATATTGACCCCATTCATTCGGATAATCGGTGGACGAGCCGATGACAGTATGCCTTTCAAGAGCATTGTCACCGTCTTGTCAATCGATACGTCAACCCCCACACCTATACCCCAATTGTGAACAATTCCTAACAGTCGTTCACCCTTTCGTTCTAACTCCAATCGTGAACGACCGTCAACTAGGAGCAGAAGGTCGTCTGCATATGCACAACAACCACAAAGCGTTTCAAGTTGGCCAAGCAGAGAGTCCATCATTAGGTTCCAAATATATGGACCACAGATGGATCCCTGTGGGCAGCCCCGTTCTACCCTAATGTCCGCGCTACCATTCATTCCTACGATAGAGGCTTTTCTGTCCGAAAAGTAGCTCTTCCAGAGACTAATTTCCGGACAGCCAAGTTCCTCCAATCGTTGAATCACGCGATCCCAGATTAGGTGATCGAATGCCCCCTTGAAATCGACAAATATGCCAAGGACATATTTATTGGCATTCTCCCGGACAGCACGCTGAACATACATCCAGGCGTCCTCTACACTACGTCCCTTCCTAAAGCCATACTGCCTATCCGACCTCAATTCCCTCGTTAGCTCCTGAAGCCGTTCCACCATAACCCTCTCCAGTACTTTACCCAGCACTGGAAGAAGACTGATGCCCCGATAAGATCGTGGATCACTCCTAATCTTATCAGGTGACTTCAGGAGAGGAACAACCCTAGCACTTTTCCACTCACGTGGAAAATACCCCTCACAAATGCACTTATCGTAAATGACCTCCAAGTATTCCGGAATGAACTTCCACAAGCTTTTGCACAACTCTCCGTTCAAACCATCAAGACCTGGGGACCGTTTAGACCTAACCAGGCTAAAGGCATATCCCAACTCCCCATCATCAAGTGGAGGAACCGGTACCTCTTGTGCGAGAGGTGCCAGCTCCTCAGCGCTAGGAAAGAACGCTCCTAACAGAACCCCTGCACACTCACTCCATGTTGATAACACAGTGTCATCAACACGAAGAGAAGTGATGTCCTCCCTCCTACGACCCCTACAAATCCTTAAGACCTGACCCCAGGGGTCATCCCTATGCTCATTAACGAACCCCCTCCACTCCTCTTCTTTGATTTTAATTAGCATGGCCTTATACTCATGCATCGCACAACTAAAATCGTTCCTAATCTGGGCCAACCTATCCGAATTTGACCGCCGAGCGCGTTGAAACTTCCGTCTCAATCGCCGGACAGCCCTCCTCTTCAGGGTTAATTCCTGCGTCCACCATTTTATTTTCCTAACCCTAAAGTCCTTATATTTCTTCAACAACCTATCGTTCACTCCCCAGACCAATTCGTACAACCGAGCAATTTGCTCGTCCACCCCCAGATTTTCAAACTCACTAAGCGGTATGTCCAATACCGCTTCCCTAACACACTGTCCATATTGGTTCAAGTCGATACCAGAGGTACGCCATCGCCGCAATGGACTTGCATACGTCGAGGGAGGGGAATTAGGAGTAACCATAATTTTAATCAAATTATGATCGCTCAATCCCCACCCTCCCATAATCTCCCACCTAAAACTGAACGCCCTATTTGCTGCCTCATTGATCAAGGACACGTCAATGTCGCTCCCCCCTCTAGGACCATGAAATGTGTACCACTCGCTTGGCTCATTTAGGATGTGGAGGCTGTTAGCAGCCATCCATTCGCTTAATGCCCGACCCCGAATGTGGCTCCGATATCTGTGCGCCCATCGAGAAAACTTGCTAAACCACATCGAGGACGTGGCATTCGCATCCATCCCTAGGATAAATGGGCTACCACTCGCAAGGAGTAGTAGGTTATCCATGTATCGCAGATAAGGCTCTATAGGTTCCCTAAACTTACAATACATGCTAGCAACAATCAGTCTACCGAACCCCCCCTCTACAGAAACACATACACCCTCTTGTGACGAATCCAAAACTATGCAGTCATAGCTTGGGTCAGTCACAACTATTGCAGCATTACACCTAAGGTCCGTGTAGACCCTGAAACCCCCAGGAAGACCACTTACCATTCCAAAATTGGTGGCGTATGGCTCCTGGAGTAAGGCGATGCTGCACCCAGCCTCTATCATGCAACTCCCTAACTCGCACATAACTGCATAAGAATTCTGGCAATTTAATTGAAAAATCTCACCCATTAATGTCTGGCGAGAGCACGTCCGACAACCCCACAGTAAATCGGACAGGCAGCCGACATCATGAGATGTCCAGCTGGCCTTCCTTTAAATGCACAGTTGCGACAATGGGGGGCATTGACGCAACTGGCAGCCTTGTGGCCCTCCTGACCACACCTCCGACAGACGTCGGTCTTGGCCCTGCATTCTGCCACTCGGTGATCAAAACCCATGCACCGGAAGCAGCCGGTCACGGGACTATCCGCGCGGACACGGAAGGAGAACCACTTGACGTAGCACCTACCCGCATCCAGGAGGGTGGACATTAGTTTGTCCGTACCCTCTAGGACAACATTTGTCCTGCCATCAGTCGCCACCTTCCAGGGGCGACTGACCATCCTCACGTCCGTCTTTTTGGACTCCGGGCTGAACTCCCGAAGGTTCAGCCGAAACAGCTCCTCCATGAATTCTTCATGGGATATTTCCGTGTGTACTCCCTGTACCACGACCCTGGGCCCCAACTTTTTATTGACGCTAACGTCCAACCCTACCTCACCGAATTTGGCGTTGCTCGCCACTTTCTCCCTCTCAGCAACAGAGGGAGTGCGTATCACTACGCCACCCCCCTTTATTGTCTTCACGTCATGGACGCGAACACCCAGTGAAGGACCCACCTCCTTAACAACCTTATTTATGACTTCCTTTGAGGAAGTCACAGGAGCCTTGCTCCTCACCACAACCGACCAGGTTTCTACTGGTTTCCTCACCGTCGGCGCAATTGCCTCCAGCACGGGTGCTGGAGGGGCAGGCGCCGAGGGAGCAGCAGCAGCCGCCCCTGCTGTGCTCCGAGGGACGGAAGATGTCCCAATGCCACCCTTCAAACCCTCAATTTGCCCACGAAGATGAGCATTTTCCGTCAGGACACTCATAAGAATCTCCTCATATTTAGAGGCGATCCCTACGAGTTCCTTCATCGTTGTGACTTCGAGGCTTTTCGCCCCGAACACAACCTCGTTCAACTGGGCTGTTACGGCTTTCATCGCCGTAACATGACCCTCACCCCCAATAGCACCCCCTTTACCCCCTTGCTGCCCCCTACCTTGTTGTCCGGGCAACCTTTCCTGCCTCCATTGGCTCCTTCCTTCGCCGCAACCTTTACTCCTACGGCTGCTTTCGTAGCAACCGTATCCAGCTTCTGGAGTATCCCATCTGATCCGCTCTCGCCTGAATTCGCCTGTGGTGGCGAACCTAGTCGCGCCTTCCTCTTGGGTGGGGGCCGTAAGGGTTGCCCCACTCCGTCCTCGTCCGTCGATGACTCCACCTGGACCATTGAAGGCCCGGAGTCTTCGCTCTCCGCTGGGGCTTTTGCCCCTCTCCTCCGTGGTGGAGGCATTTCTCCTACACAACACTCACGCACAATACAGACAACCGCACTTCCACTACCTGCACTGTACACAATGGTTTGTTATGGCAGATGCCGCTAACTACGCGCACTGCTGGGAAATCCCACACTTTGTTCACTAATCCACACACTAGTTAATGGCCTAAGCCGCTATCCTTACACACTTTTGGGAATACACACGATGTGTATAATCCCTCACGTACCTGCTCACTGTGTCTATTTTCACAACAGGCTACCGACAGACCGGAAAAACCGAAAAATTTTTATCACTTTCAGAAACACTGAAAAATACTTAAAAATCGCTTTTAAAAACTCGCAATGATGCGCAAACACGTCCGTTCACTTCGAGGTTCTACAAACAACTGAGTAGATAGGGACATCTAAAGCCAATATTAACGTGAGTACCTGCCGACGACGGCCTTACCTCACGGTGCTCAAAAGCACAGCGGATCAAATCAATGCGATGATCAGCGCCCCGAAAAATGCAATGCATTATTCAGTACCAATTGGCGTGTGGAATGGACACACTAAACACCTTGGTGAGGTTCGAGGCCTATCTAAAACCTCTGCCGTACTTTGGGTCCGGCACCCGGTTGCAATGCAACTCCACATTGAGTGACAAATATCACTCTCCCCGCATTCGGGTATTAAACCACAACCACCACGATACTCCCCGAGGGGCCAGTCCGCACGAGTAGGTTGGAGCGAACTCCAAGGGCTCCTACTCCCCGTGGTACCAGAATTAAGTCTCCGGTCAGACCTCGTAGTTGAAACTACTACCAGTTGAGCTTCCATACTGCTCTGGACTGGTGACCAGGGGTTGGACCCCATTCTCTCATCCAATACACACACAATACACACACCATTCACACAAAGAAACTATACTTAGTTTCCAGCTAATTGTCTTCGCCGCTTAAACACCTCACGCGCAAACACACCAAATAATTCTAATCGTTCGGCATCCCAACTAGTGGAGATCACACCACTAACATCTAACCGTCCATCAGTCCAACTAATCCCCATACCCCCAAGGTCCCTAATGTCCGAGTACATCGGGCATTCAGCAATAACATGCACCCAATCCTCAACACGCGCTCCACACATACATTCCATTCCATCAGAGAGGCGCCTCTGATGCAAAAAAGCATTTAAAGGCCCATGCCCCGTAAGTAGGAAACCCAGACTCAGACAGAATCTGAAATCTGGGTTTTCCCCAACAAACCCAACATCCCGAATGTACTCATAAGTCACACGACCGTTAGGACTATTATCCCAACGGTCTTGCCACCTACTCCTAACCCTGTCATCTAGAAGCCTCTTGCTTCCTAGATATCCCAACCTCTCCACATCATCGTCAGAAATCCATTCATTCCGCAGCAATAACACACTCAAACCCCTCCTCAACCTGAAAGAAACAGCACGCTGTAAAACAATCAGGTCAAGAGGGGGCACACCCAATAAAACCTGCAACGCATCCGTAGAAACGGTGCGACATACAGGCAAACAGGCAAGCATCATGCAACGCTGTATAGAAAGAAGTTTTCGATGACCCGAAACCATCGTAGCCACCTTCCACCATATAGGAGATCCATAAGTGGCACAGGCCACAAACAAACCTCGATATATGGAGCGAACAGCACGACGCCCGAGACCCCAATCACTCCGTAAAACGCGCCTGACACTACCAACAATCGCCTGCAGCCGCCGCTTCACATTCACTAAGTGTGGAGTAAAACACATTCTTTCACTCATGGTCAACCCTAGATATTTGACTTGCGTCACATACCTGATGCTGACCCCATTCACACGGACAACCGGTGGACGCCCCGGTGACAGTCTACCCTTTAAGAGCGTTGTCACCGTTTTATCCATCGATATGTCAACCCCCACACCCACACCCCAATTATGAGCAATCTCCAACAATTGCCCTCCTACCCTTTCAATCTCAGACCTCGAACAGCCTTCAACTAAAAGAAGCAGGTCATCCGCATACGCACAACACCTGCAGAGGGGTTCGAGCTGCCCAAGCAGTGAGTCCATCATGAGGTTCCAAATATATGGACCACAGATGGATCCCTGCGGGCAGCCACGAACCACTCCAATCTCCACACTCCCATTCATACCAACGATAGAGGCTTTCCTGTCCGAAAAGAAGCTCCGCCAGAGACTAATTTCCGAACAGTTAAGTTCCTCTAGCCGTTGAATCACACGATCCCAGATTAGGTAATCAAACGCCCCCTTGAAGTCAACAAATATGCCAAGGACATATTTGTTGGTATTCTCCCTCACAGCATTCTGAACATACATCCAGGCATCTTCTACACTGCGTCCTTTCCTGAACCCATACTGCCTATTCGACCTCAAATCCCGCGTTAGCTCCTGAAGCCGTTCCACCATAACTCTTGCCAGCACTTTTCCAAGCACTGGAAGGAGACTGATGCCCCGATAAGAACGAGGATCACTCCTGATCTTATCAGGAGACTTCAGGAGAGGAACAACCCTGGCACTTTTCCACTCACGTGGAAAATATCCCTCACAAATGCACTTATCATAAATGACCTCCAAGTATTCCGGAATGAACTTCCACAAGCATTTGCACATCTCTCCGTTCAGACCATCAAAACCTGGAGACCGTTTAGACCTGACCAGGCCAAAGGCATATCCCAGCTCCCCATCATCTAATGGAGGAACAGGTACCTCATGTGCATGGGGTGCCTGAACCTCAGCCCTGGGAAAGAACGCTCCTAACAGAACCCCAGCACACTCTCTCCACGTTGATAACACAGTGTCACCAACACGAAGAGAGGTGATATCCTCCCTCTTACGACCCCTGCAGATCTTATAGACCTGACCCCAGGGGTCATCCCTATTGTCATTCACAAAACTCCTCCACTCTTCTTCTTTAATTTTCACAATCATATCTTTATATTCATTCATCGCACAACTCAAATCATACCTAAACTGGGACAGCCTGTCAGAATTGAACCGCCGAGCACGTTGAAACTTTCGTCTCAACCGCCGGACAGTCCTCCTCTTCAAGGTTAACTCATGCGTCCACCACTTAATTTTTCTAATCCTAAAACTTCCACACTTCCTGAACAATCTGTCATTCACACCCCACACCAACTCACACAGCCGAGCAATTTGCTCATCCACTTCCAGATCATCAAACACTCTAAGCGGTATTTCTAACACCGCTTCCCTTACACTCTGTCCATATCGGTTCCAGTCAATACCAGAGGTACGCCATCGCCGCAATGGACTCACACACACCAAAGGAGGGGAACGAGGAGCAACCACAATTTGGATCAAATTATGATCACTCAGACCCCACCCTCCTCTAACCTCCCACTTAAAATCAAACACTGTACTTGCTGCCTCATTCATAAGCGTCACGTCAATATCACTCACACCCCTAGGCCCATCAAACGTATACCACTCACTCGGCTCATTCAGAATGTGAAGGCCCTTAGCCAACACCCATTCATTCATTACCTCGCCTCGAACGTGGCTTTGATATCCAGACGAATGTCTAGATACCTTACTAAACCACATCGAGGACGAGGCATTCGCATCCAACCCTAGGACTAATGGGCTACCACTCGCCAGAAGTAGTAACTTATCCATATAGCCCAGGTAGGGCTCTAGGGGCTCGCTAAATTTGCAATACAAACTAGCGACAATCATTCTACCGAACTCCCCCTCTATAGACACACACACCCCCTGTTGTGACGAATCCAAGACTACACAATCGTAGCCAGAAGCATTAACCCCAAGGTCCGTAAAGACCCTAAAACCTCCAGGAAGACCCCGAACCACACCATTGGTGGCGTAAGGCTCCTGAAGTAAGGCAATGCCACACCCCCCCTCAATCATATAACCCCCCAACTCACACATAACGGCATACGACCCCTGACAATTAAGCTGAAAAACCCCCCCCATCAGTGTCTGGAGAGGGCACGCTCAACAACGCCACAGTAAATCGGGCAAACAGCTGACATCATAAGATGCCCAGCTGGCCTACCCTTAAATGCACAGTTGCGACAATGAGGGGCATTACCACAACCGGCAGCTCTATGTCCTTCTTGACCGCACCGCCTACAAACATCTGATTTGGCCCTACACTCAGCCACTCTATGGTCAAAACCCATACACCGGAAGCAGCCAGCAACTGGGCTATCCGGTCGAACCCTGAAGGAGAACCACTTTATGTAGCACCTTCCCGCCTCCAAAAGGGCGGACATTAATTTGTCCGACCCCTCAAGGACAACGTTGGTGCTACCATCAGCAGCCACCTTCCAGGGCCGACTGACCATCCGCACATCTGACTTTCGTGCCTCAGGGCTGATGTCCTGAAGGTTCAACCGAAAGAGCTCCTCCATGAAGTCATCATGGGAGATTTCGGTGTGAACCCCCTGAACCACAACCCGCGGACCCAACTTCCGGTTCACACTCACATCCAACCCCACCTCCCCGAACTTGGCATTATTCGCCACCTTTTCCCTCTCTAAAACAGAGGGGGTGCGAATAACCACCCCACCACCCTTAATCGGCTTCACCTCGTGTACACGCACTCCGAGGGAAGGTCCCACCTCCTTCACGACCTTCTTAATCACCTCCTTAGAGGAGGTGGTAGGGGCCTTGCTTCTCACCACCACCGACCAAGTCTCAACCGGCTTCGGCAATGCCGGAGCAATCGCCTCCAACACTGGCGCTGGAGGCGCACGCACCGACTCAGCCGGAGCCAAACCCACAACCGACCTCTTCGATTGGGGAATAGATCCCCCACAACCCCCCCTGAGAGCGTCAACCTGACCGCGAAGATGGGCATTCTCGGTTACTACCGTCATCAGAAGCGCCTCGTACTTCGAGGCAAGCTCCATCAGCCCCTTCGCAGTAGTGACCTCAAAGTCTACAACCCCAAACACCAATGCGTTTAATTCCGCCGTCACTGCCTTCATGGCAGCAACATGGCTAATAGCGCCTCCCCCAACCACACCACCATTTTCTCCTCCCTCCTTAACAGCGCTAACAGGACACTCCTTTGCAGAAGTACCCTTAATGCGCTTCTTCCCCTTAATCCTTACTACACCTCCACGCTTGCTAACAATAGGGTGGACAACCACTTCTTCAGCGGTGTCACCCATATCAGCACAACTACTCCCATCCCCTAACATCACCAACGATGGCGATCCTATCCTAACCTTCCTACGCGGCGGGGACCCAACCGAAGGTCCAGTACCTTCATCAGCCGACGAGGTCTCCACTGCTAACGCTAGCTCTTTCCCCTCATTCCCAGCAGGGTGCTTAGCCCTTCTCCTCCGTGAGGGAAGCATTTCTACTTCCGGCCTTTCACCAGGCAGGCTGATCCGCCGGCAAAACACTGACACAGAAGCCACTCGACCAGACAAGACTTGGAACAGCTGCTCTCAAGACACGTGTGACTGAACGCACTGAAGGAACTAACTATAAGAATAGAATCGTCCAGTAGCTGCTACCACCTAAGCAGTCGATTATTGCGAAATCGCAAGGGCACAACCCACAACTCCAGCCAACGGTCTGGAACTGGTCACCCAATAAACCGCCGGACAGAACAAAGTCCCCGTAACGGCTCCAAGCCAACCGATGTGGAGCTGAACCAAATCGCACTGTAGGTCAAAGGTTAACAGCTACGAACGCAGTCTAAACAAAAATCAGCACCTTCAACACTCGGACAGACACCGGCACCCTTTGAGCAAAACCTGCCCAATCCCCCCGGAAACAAGTGGCAACTCAGTACCAGACACTCGACACAACACTCACTGGCAGAAAAACCAAAAAGCAGAAAAACAACAAACACAGAAAACACTGAGACTCTATGAGAGTCAGCACCCACGCTAACAATGTGGGTAAACCACGTAAACCCCAAAAGGTACTACCTAACACGCGCCTACACTCACAAAACTACTGTGCTCAAAAACACCTGTGCTCGAAAACACCTGTGCTCGAAAACAACTGTGCTCGAAAACAACTGTGCTCAAAAACACCTGTGCTCGAAAACACCTATGCTCAAAAACACCTGTGCACGAAATCACCTGTGCTCAAAAAACACCTGTGCTCAAAAAACAACAAACGAAAAACAAATTACGTCACACAAAAAACACTTGCTCAAACAAATTTTCTTTTCACAAACACAAATTCAAATTTCCAAAAATACACTCAACTACACGTATATAAATAAACACCTGCCGCAATGTAAAAATTTTCACAAGCCAGCTATGATATGCACACACAAACTAACAAATGAGAAAATATACATACAATTGTATATATATTCAAACACTTGCAGTAATGTAAAAATACACAAAGCCAACTACAGAAAAAGTATACACGTACTGACAAACTTTATCTACACATACAATCGAACATATATTGAAAATGAAAATTTTTTATGAAAAACACACATATATACACACACGTATATATTAATATACTAATGCGTAAATATGTATGCAAATGCGCTAAAAAAACTACCACAAATCACAAACTAATACACAAATACTCAAAATGAATGTACTTACATCCAATGCTGAGGGCTCCCACACAAAAAATACCAATTCACACAAAATTCACGACACAGAAAACGCACAGAAACGAAAACACGTCTGAACAATCTGAAATTCTACAATCGAATGAGTAGATAGGGACATCTAAAGCCAATATTAACGTGAGTACCTGCCGACGACGGCCTTACCTCACGGTGCTCAAAAGCACAGCGGATCAAATCAATGCGATGATCAGCGCCCCGAAAAATGCAATGCATTATTCAGTACCAATTGGCGTGTGGAATGGACACACTAACCACCTTGGTGAGGTTCGAGGCCTATCTAAAACCTCTGCCGTACTTTGGGTCCGGCACCCGGTTGCAATGCAACTCCACATTGAGTGACAAATATCACTCTCCCCGCATTCGGGTATTAAACCACAACCACCACGATACTCCCCGAGGGGCCAGTCCGCACGAGTAGGTTGGAGCAAACTCCAAGGGCTCCTACTCCCCGTGGTACCAGAATTAAGTCTCCGGTCAGACCTCGTAGTTGAAACTACTACCAGTTGAGCTTCCATACTGCTCTGGACTGGTGACCAGGGGTTGGACCCCATTCTCTCATCCAATACACACACAATACACACACCATTCACACAAAGAAACTATACTTAGTTTCCAGCTAATTGTCTTCGCCGCTTAAACACCTCACGCGCAAACACACCAAATAATTCTAATCGTTCGGCATCCCAACTAGTGGAGATCACACCACTAACATCTAACCGTCCATCAGTCCAACTAATCCCCATACCCCCAAGGTCCCTAATGTCCGAGTACATCGGGCATTCAGCAATAACATGCACCCAATCCTCAACACGCGCCCCACACATACATTCCATTCTATCAGAGAGGCGCCTCTGATCCAAAAAAGCATTCAAAGGCCCATGCCCCGTAAGTAGGAAACCCAGACTCAAACAGAATCTGAAATCTGGGTTTTCCCCAACAAACCCAACATCCCGAATGTACTCATAAGTCACACGACCGTTAGGACTATTATCCCAACGGTCTTGCCACCTACTCCTAACCCTGTCATCTAGAAGCCTCTTGCTTCCTAGATATCCCAACCTCTCCACATCATCGTCAGAAATCCATTCATTCCGCAGCAATAACACACTCAAACCCCTCCTCAACCTGAAAGAAACAGCACGCTGTAAAACAATCAGGTCAAGAGGGGGCACACCCAATAAAACCTGCAACGCATCCGTAGAAACGGTGCGACATACAGGCAAACAGGCAAGCATCATGCAACGCTGTATAGAAAGAAGTTTTCGATGACCCGAAACCATCGTAGCCACCTTCCACCATATAGGAGATCCATAAGTGGCACAGGCCACAAACAAACCTCGATATATGGAGCGAACAGCACGACGCCCGAGACCCCAATCACTCCGTAAAACGCGCCTGACACTACCAACAATCGCCTGCAGCCGCCGCTTCACATTCACTAAGTGTGGAGTAAAACACATTCTTTCACTCATGGTCAACCCTAGATATTTGACTTGCGTCACATACCTGATGCTGACCCCATTCACACGGACAACCGGTGGACGCCCCGGTGACAGTCTACCCTTTAAGAGCGTTGTCACCGTTTTATCCATCGATATGTCAACCCCCACACCCACACCCCAATTATGAGCAATCTCCAACAATTGCCCTCCTACCCTTTCAATCTCAGACCTCGAACAGCCTTCAACTAAAAGAAGCAGGTCATCCGCATACGCACAACACCTGCAGAGGGGTTCGAGCTGCCCAAGCAGTGAGTCCATCATGAGGTTCCAAATATATGGACCACAGATGGATCCCTGCGGGCAGCCACGAACCACTCCAATCTCCACACTCCCATTCATACCAACGATAGAGGCTTTCCTGTCCGAAAAGAAGCTCCGCCAGAGACTAATTTCCGAACAGTTAAGTTCCTCTAGCCGTTGAATCACACGATCCCAGATTAGGTAATCAAACGCCCCCTTGAAGTCAACAAATATGCCAAGGACATATTTGTTGGTATTCTCCCTCACAGCATTCTGAACATACATCCAGGCATCTTCTACACTGCGTCCTTTCCTGAACCCATACTGCCTATTCGACCTCAAATCCCGCGTTAGCTCCTGAAGCCGTTCCACCATAACTCTTGCCAGCACTTTTCCAAGCACTGGAAGGAGACTGATGCCCCGATAAGAACGAGGATCACTCCTGATCTTATCAGGAGACTTCAGGAGAGGAACAACCCTGGCACTTTTCCACTCACGTGGAAAATATCCCTCACAAATGCACTTATCATAAATGACCTCCAAGTATTCCGGAATGAACTTCCACAAGCATTTGCACATCTCTCCGTTCAGACCATCAAAACCTGGAGACCGTTTAGACCTGACCAGGCCAAAGGCATATCCCAGCTCCCCATCATCTAATGGAGGAACAGGTACCTCATGTGCATGGGGTGCCTGAACCTCAGCCCTGGGAAAGAACGCTCCTAACAGAACCCCAGCACACTCTCTCCATGTTGATAACACAGTGTCATCAACACGAAGAGAAGTGATGTCCTCCCTCCTACGACCCCTACAAATCCTTAAGACCTGACCCCAGGGGTCATCGCCGTAACATGACCCTCACCCCCAATAGCACCCCCTTTACCCCCCTTGCTGCCCCCTACCTTGTTATCCGGGCAACCTTTCCTTCCTCCATTGGCTCCTTCCTTCGCCGCAACCTTTACTCCTACGGCTACTTTCGTGGCAACCGCATCCAGCTTCTGGAGTACCCCATCTGATCCACTCTCGCCCGAGTTCGCCTGTGGTGGCGAACCTAATCGCGCCTTCCTCTTGGGTGGGGGCCGCGAGGGTTGCCCCACTCCGTCCTCATCGGTCGATGACTCCACCTGGACCATTGAAGGCCCGGAGTCTTCGCTCTCCGCTGGGGCTTTTGCCCCTCTCCTCCGTGGTGGAGGCATTTCCGCTGCACAACACTCACGCACAATACAGAAACCGCACTTCCACTACCTGCACTGCACAAGGGTTTGTAATGGCAGATGCCGCTATACCCGCACTGCTGGGAAATCCCACACTTTGTTCACTAATCCACACACTAGTTAATGGCCTAAGCCGCTATCCTCACACACTTTTGGGAATACACACGATGTGTATAATCCCTCACGTACCTGCTCACTGTGTCTATTTTCACAACAGGCTACCGAAAAATCCGGAAAAACCGAAAAATTTATTCGCTTCAGAAACACTGAAAAACACTTTAAAAATCGCTTTTAAAAACTCGCAATGATGCGCAAACACGTCCGTTCACTTCGAGGTTCTACAAACGAGTGGGTAGATAGGGACAGTAGGAATCTCGTTAATCCATTCATGCGCGTCACTAATTAGATGACGAGGCATTTGGCTACCTTAAGAGAGTCATAGTTACTCCCGCCGTTTACCCGCGCTTACTTGAATTTCTTCACTTTGACATTCAGAGCACTGGGCAGAAATCACATTGTGTCAACACCCGTTAGGGCCATCACAATGCTTTGTTTTAATTAGACAGTCGGATTCCCCAAGTCCGTGCCAGTTCTGAATTGATTGTTAATTGATAATCGTTATAATTAAATAAGAATATATATCTTGCGATATAATTCTTATAAAATTTTAGCAAGAAAGTTCCACAATTGGCTACGTAACTACTATCCGGGGAACAAGAACCGAAATTCTCTATTTACCCAGAACGAGTACATAAACCATGGTATTGCTTCCCAATCAAGCCCGACTATCTCAATCTTCAGAGCCAATCCTTATCACGAAGTTACGGATCTAATTTGCCGACTTCCCTTACCTACATTATTCTATCGACTAGAGACTCTTCACCTTGGAGACCAGCTGCGGATATTGGTACGGCCTGTTGAGAAGTTTGCGTAACCCCACCATAAATTTTCAAGGTCCGAGGAGAAAATATCGACACAACAGTAAATGTCATGCTCTTCTAGTCCATCTACCATATCTCTCTTCGAAAGACTTCCATGGTAGTACGACTATAAAACAGAAAAGAAAACTCTTCCGATACCTCTCGACGGCTTCTTTATGGTCGTTCCTGTTGCCAGGATGAGCACAAGGCCCATTTTTAATAACAAACGGATACTCAACAGGTTACGGAATTGGAACCGTATTCCCTTTCGTTCAAAATTATTCAAGTGTTTAATTACTATGAAGAAAACATAATAATATATATTCTCAACAATTCATTAAAACTTGAAAATTTTCGGCTTTCGCCTTGAACTTAGGACCGACTAACTCGTGATCAACCACTGTTCACACGAAACCCTTCTCCACTTCAGTCCTCCAAGGTCTCATTCGATTATTTGCTACTACCACCAAGATCTGTACCAATGGCGGCTCCATGCAGGCTTACGCCAAACACTTCTAAGCACACCATTGTACCCTCCTACTCACTAAAGTTTCAAAATTTATAATCCAACCGAAATTGTATTATAAATCATGTACTTTAGCGGTAATGTATAGGTATACAACTTAAGCGCCATCCATTTTAAGGGCTAGTTGCTTCGGCAGGTGAGTTGTTACACACTCCTTAGCGGATTACGACTTCCATGTCCACCGTCCTGCTGTTTTAAGCAACCAACGCCTTTCATGGTATCTGCATGAGTTGTTAATTTGGGCACCGTAACATTACGTTTGGTTCATCCCACAGCGCCAGTTCTGCTTACCAAAAGTGGCCCACTGGGCACATTATATCATAACCTCAACCTTCATATCAAGAAAGGTGAGGTTCTTACCCATTTAAAGTTTGAGAATAGGTTAAGGTCGTTTCGACCCTAAGGCCTCTAATCATTCGCTTTACCAGATAAGATTATTTTACATAATATTTAAATGCACCAGCTATCCTGAGGGAAACTTCGGAGGGAACCAGCTACTAGATGGTTCGATTGGTCTTTCGCCCCTATACTCAATTCTGACAATCGATTTGCACGTCAGAACTGTTTCGGTCTTCCATCAGGGTTTCCCCTGACTTCAACCTGATCAAGTATAGTTCACCATCTTTCGGGTCACAGCATATATGCTCAAGGTACGCTCCAGTTAGAGGTATAAATAATAATAAATTATCATTATACATAACTATATGGAACGCCCCGGGATTGAATTAATAGTAAAATATTTCACTAAAAATTAATCCCATTATATAAAAGTTAAGTTAATTTCGCCATTAGGTTTAATATAACCCAATGACTTGCACATATGTTAGACTCCTTGGTCCGTGTTTCAAGACGGGTCCCGAAGGTATCCTGAATCTTTCGCATTGTTAATCATATAAATGCATACAATTAATATTAAAATCAATGATAATAATATTATTGTAAAATTCAAAAGAATTTAAGCATTATATATGTAAAATCTATCAACACTTTATCAAATCATCAGTATTTATTCTATGTTAATAAGCTAAAAGCAAATTAATTTGAATAAACTTAACACCAATGATCTTTTGATAAATATTTTATTATGTTAATAGATTACAATGTCCTTATATGAAAAAAATGCACACTATTACTATAATATTATAAATATCACAGTTATAATGATGAATTTTTCATAATGGATATTCAGGTTCATCGGGCTTAACCTCTAAGCAGTTTCACGTACTATTTAACTCTCTATTCAGAGTTCTTTTCAACTTTCCCTCACGGTACTTGTTTACTATCGGTCTCATGGTTATATTTAGTTTTAGATGGAGTTTACCACCCACTTAGTGCTGCACTATCAAGCAACACGACTCTTTGGAAATATCTTTCTAGTAATCATTAACGTTATACGGGCCTGGCACCCTCTATGGGTAAATGGCCTCATTTAAGAAGGACTTAAATCGTTAATTTCTCATACTAGATATTAAGATATTCCATACACTGCATCTCACATTTGCCATATAGACAAAGTGACTTAGTGCTGAACTATTTTCTTTTCGCTCGCCGCTACTAAGAAAATCCTTGTTAGTTTCTTTTCCTCCCCTCATTAATATGCTTAAATTCAGGGGGTAGTCCCATATGAGTTGAGGTTGTATAAAAATATTTATATTTATTTTATATTTTAGCTTTTTGCTATTTTAAAGAAACATACATAATTATTTCTTAACACCAATATAATTTTCTTAATAATAAATATTCAATCTTTTCATCCCGTACTACTTACTTCATTATAACAACAATATTATTTTCTTGCTTTTTTACATTTAAGGCAATCCTAGAATAAAATAATATTTTATGCTAGACGTTCCTCTAAATGTATATATTATTTGAAATAATAATATTGAAATTTTATTGTTTTTGGGAATACTAAGATTCTTATTTATTATAAAATTTCGTTCAAATATGAGGTGTTCAAGAATATATTTTCTATATTTCTTTTTATGCTATTAATATTATGGATTGAAAAATACAATCCAGTAATATACCATGTGCTTAAATTCTTTTAATTGACTAAAAGAATAAGCAACTAATTTAGCATAGTCTTACAACCCTCAACCATATGTAGTCCAAGCAGCACTTTAAAATTAATTAAAGTACATAACAGCATGGACTGCAATATGCGTTCAAAATGTCGATGTTCATGTGTCCTGCAGTTCACACGATGACGCACAGTTAGCTGCGTTCTTCATCGACCCATGAGCCGAGTGATCCACCGCTTAGAGTGATAATTTTTTGTTTATTTTAATTTAACGTCAAGAGTTTTTAATTTATTGAAAGAATAACATTTCGTTTTCGTATATAATATATAAATTATTTTAAAACATCTTTCAATAAATTGTAATTTTCAACCCAAACATTTACAAGTTGCGCATGTCTTAGTCCAACAAAAACAGTAATTCCTTTTTTATTACATTTTATTTAATTTCTATATATTTTTAAGGAATTACACGTTAATGAGAACAAATTAACTTATCATTTATATTATTTTTATAAATAATAAGTACAACTATATATGTTTAAAGGTTTGTTGCGTTCAAATACAATGTATGCGATATAATTTTCATTATACTACAATACAAGGAGTAAAAAAAAAAAGAAAAAAAAGAAAAACATTCAAATAAATGAATGAAAAGAAAAAAAAGAAAATAATTTTTCTTTTTTATTCTTTTTTTGTTTGTTTGTTTGTTTTTTTTTTATAATATTTACGGATAGGAACACAATAATGATCCTTCCGCAGGTTCACCTACGGAAACCTTGTTACGACTTTTACTTCCTCTAAATAATCAAGTTCGGTCAACTTTTGCGAAACAACCGTGAAACACAAGGCGTCACAGTGATCACGTCCGGAGACCTCACTAAATAATTCAATCGGTAGTAGCGACGGGCGGTGTGTACAAAGGGCAGGGACGTAATCAATGCGAGTTAATGACTCACACTTACTGGGAATTCCAAGTTCATGTGAACAGTTTCAGTTCACAATCCCAAGCATGAAAGTGGTTCAGCGGTTTACCCGGACCTCTCGGTCTAGGAAATACACGTTGATACTTTCATTGTAGCGCGCGTGCAGCCCAGGACATCTAAGGGCATCACAGACCTGTTATTGCTCAATCTCGTTACTGCTAGACGCAATTTGTCCATTTAAGAAGCTAGTGTCCTTATAATGGGACAAACCAACAGGTACGGCTCCACTTATATAAACACATTCAAACACTTGCACATTCAAGATGAACTCATGAATGAAGGCTATATAAGCTTCAACACCATAATCCTGAAAGCATCTATTTAATATATTTGAGTCTCGTTCGTTATCGGAATTAACCAGACAAATCACTCCACGAACTAAGAACGGCCATGCACCACCACCCATAGATTCGAGAAAGAGCTATCAATCTGTCTTACACGCTTATGTTCGGACCTGGTAAGTTTTCCCGTGTTGAGTCAAATTAAGCCGCAGGCTCCACTCCTGGTGGTGCCCTTCCGTCAATTCCTTTAAGTTTCAGCTTTGCAACCATACTTCCCCCGGAGCCCAAAAGCTTTGGTTTCCCGGGAAGCGACTGAGAGAGCCATAGTAGTAGCTACACCCAATTGCTAGCTGGCATCGTTTATGGTTAGAACTAGGGCGGTATCTGATCGCCTTCGAACCTCTAACTTTCGTTCTTGATTAATGAAAACATCTTTGGCAAATGCTTTCGCTTAAGTTAGTCTTACGACGGTCCAAGAATTTCACCTCTCGCGTCGTAATACTAATGCCCCCAAACTGCTTCTATTAATCATTACCTCTTGATCTAAAAACCAATGAAAGTAGAACAGAGGTCTTATTTCATTATTCCATGCACAAAATATTCAGGCATTTGGAGCCTGCTTTAAGCACTCTAATTTGTTCAAAGTAATTGTACCGGCCCACAACAACACTCGATGAAGAGCACTGAAGCAGGTTTAAATAGGAGGAATATATAAAAAATACATTGTATTAATTACATATAAGAACTCCACCGGTAATACGCTTGCATACATAAGGTAATGTACATACCACAATTATAGCTGTACTACCCGTATGAAGCACAAATTCAACTACGAACGTTTTAACCGCAACAACTTTAATATACGCTATTGGAGCTGGAATTACCGCGGCTGCTGGCACCAGACTTGCCCTCCAATAGGTCCTTGTTAAAGGATTTAAAGTGTACTCATTCCAATTACAGGGCCTCGGATATGAGTCCTGTATTGTTATTTTTCGTCACTACCTCCCCGAACTGGGAGTGGGTAATTTACGCGCCTGCTGCCTTCCTTAGATGTGGTAGCCGTTTCTCAGGCTCCCTCTCCGGAATCGAACCCTGATTCCCCGTTACCCGTTGCAACCATGGTAGTCCTAGATACTACCATCAAAAGTTGATAGGGCAGACATTTGAAAGATCTGTCGTCGGTACGAGACCATACGATCTGCAAGTTATCTAGAGTTCAACCAATATAACGATCTTACGATCGCTTGGTTTTAGCCTAATAAAAGCACACGTTCCAAAAGGTCCGTGTTTATTTTGCATGTATTAGCTCTAGAATTACCACAGTTATCCAAGTAACTGTTAACGATCTATGGAACCATAACTGATATAATGAGCCTTTTGCGGTTTCACTTTTAATTTGTTTGTACTTAGACATGCATGGCTTAATCTTTGAGACAAGCATATAACTACTGGCAGGATCAACCAGAATAATATTTTTTATTCATTTATATAATATTTTTTATACTATATAAATTTTTATAATGATATTTTCAATATTTGAAAATTAAGTACACGACATATACACAATGCAAAGGAGAACGAAATCGCGACAATAAATAATTATGAAATTTCTTCTACTATGGTCGGATTAAATAATTTACTTCATGTCATTTAAATTTCATATTATTGTATTATTTATTGCGGTCTTATTCGGACTTTGAGACTGTGTATCTTATCGTGAGAAAGAATTTTCGTTCTCTATACATATATAATATAATTATTAATGTAAGGACGATGTTTCTTCTTGTATTTGTTAAACTTTCAAATAATATCATTTTTTATACATTTTACTTTATTATTTTAAGTTAAATTAAAAAAAAAACGACTACATTATGTTAGGTATAGAATAATAATCTCAATTAATAACATTTCATTATTAACAAAATTATTTCTATTTAAACCAACTGTAGCAAACCAGGAATAAATTTTTTTGCTCTCATTTATATATTACACTTAAATACTTTTATAAATATATGAAAATAATTTTCATATAAGTACTAAGTATGCAATTTCATACAAGTATTAAAATTTTCATACAAGTACTAATGTTGAAGTTTCATACAACATATATGTTTTCTGCCACGTACACCTCACCAACCGGAAATCGTATGGAGAAAATCTTTTTAACCATATAAAAGTTTTAAATTCATATATATACAAGTAATTTATATCATTTTCTATGAGCATTATGCTTATAAGAAATATTACAACATCAAAAATAGCTTAACATTTATTTTTTTTTTTAAATTTTTTGTACTTATATGAAAATTATTTAGTTGTATGAATTCATACACTTAGTACTTATATGAAAATTAGTATCTATATGAAAATTAATTAGTATTTATATGAAATTTATTAAGTATCTATATGAAAATTATTTAGTATTTATATGAAAATTATTTACTTGTATGAATTCATAAACTTAGTATCTATATGAAAATTATTTAGTATTTATATGAAAATTTTTTACTTGTATGAATTCATAAACTTAGTATCTATATGAAAATTATTTAGTATTTATATGAAAATTTCTAACTTGTATGAATTCATTAACTTAGTATCTATATGAAAATTATTTAGTATTTATATGAAAATTTTTAACTTGTATGAATTCATTAACTTAGTATCTATATGAAAATTATTTAGTATTTATATGAAAATTTTTAACTTGTATGAATTCATTAACTTAGTATCTATATGAAAATTATTTAGTATTTATATGATAATTTTTAACTTGTATGAATTCATTAACTTAGTATCTATATGAAAATTATTTAGTATTTATATGAAAATTTTTAACTTGTATGAATTCATTAACTTAGTATCTATATGAAAATTATTTAGTATTTATATGAAAATTTTTAACTTGTATGAATTCATTAACTTAGTATCTATATGAAAATTATTTAGTATTTATATGAAAATTATTTACTTGTATGAATTCATAAACTTAGTATCTATATGAAAATTATTTAGTATTTATATGAAAATTTTTAACTTGTATGAATTCATTAACTTAGTATCTATATGAAAATTATTTAGTATTTATATGAAAATTATTTACTTGTATGAATTCATAAACTTAGTATCTATATGAAAATTATTTAGTATTTATATGAAAATTATTTACTTGTATGAATTCATAAACTTAGTATCTATATGAAAATTATTTAGTATTTATATGAAAATTTTTAAATTGTATGAATTCATTAACTTAGTATCTATATGAAAATTATTTAGTATTTATATGAAAATTATTTACTTGTATGAATTCATAAACTTAGTATCTATATGAAAATTATTTAGTATTTATATGAAAATTTTTTACTTGTATGAATTCATAAACTTAGTATCTATATGAAAATTATTTAGTATTTATATGAAAATTTTTTACTTGTATGAATTCATAAACTTAGTATCTATATGAAAATTATTTAGTATTTATATGAAAATTTTTTTACTTGTATGAACGTGGTTTCGGCGTTTTGGCTCTTTATATGTGGTTTCGGCTCTTCGCAAATAGGGACAGTAGGAATCTCCTGAATTCCTTTTTGCGCGTCACTAATAAGATGACGATGCATTTGGCTACGTAAATAAAATCATTTTTATGCCCGCCGTTTAACCAAATTTAGTTTTTTTTATATGCAAATATACGTGGTTTCGGCGTTTTGGCTCTTTATATGTGGTTTCGGCTCTTCGCAAATAGGGACAGTAGGAATCTCCTGAATTCCTTTTTGCGCGTCACTAATAAGATGACGATG
>NC_071673.1:10087500-10100000 GCF_028554725.1 Zeugodacus cucurbitae
CCTCCAATCGTTGAATCACGCGATCCCAGATTAGGTAATCGAATGCCCCCTTGAAATCGACAAATATGCCAAGGACATATTTGTTGGCATTCTCCCGGACAGCACGCTGAACATACATCCAGGCGTCCTCTACACTACGTCCCTTCCTAAAGCCATACTGCCTATCCGACCTCAAATCCCGCGTTAGCCCCTGAAGCCTTTCCACCATAACTCTCTCCAGTACTTTACCCAGCACTGGAAGAAGACTGATGCCCCGATAAGATCGTGGATCACTCCTAATCTTATCAGGTGACTTCAGGAGAGGAACAACCCTAGCACTTTTCCACTCACGTGGAAAATACCCCTCACAAATGCACTTATCGTAAATGACCTCCAAGTATTCCGGAATGAACTTCCACAAGCTTTTGCACAACTCTCCGTTCAAACCATCAAGACCTGGGGACCGTTTAGACCTAACCAGGCTAAAGGCATATCCCAACTCCCCATCATCAAGTGGAGGAACCGGTACCTCTTGTGCAAGAGGTGCCAGCTCCTCAGCCCTAGGAAAGAATGCTCCTAACAGAACCCCTGCACACTCACTCCAAGTTGATAACACGGTGTCATCAACACGAAGAGAAGTGATGTCCTCCCTCCTACGACCCCTACAAATCCTTAAGACCTGACCCCAGGGGTCATCCCTATGCTCATTAACGAACCCCCTCCACTCCTCTTCTTTGATTTTAATTAGCATGGCCTTATACTCATGCATCGCACAACTAAAATCGTTCCTAATCTGGGCCAACCTATCCGAATTTGACCGCCGAGCGCGTTGAAACTTCCGTCTCAATCGCCGGACAGCCCTCCTCTTCAGGGTTAATTCCTGCGTCCACCACTTTATTTTCCTAACCCTAAAATCCTTATATTTCTTCAACAACCTATCGTTCACTCCCCAGACCAATTCGTACAACCGAGCAATTTGCTCGTCCACCCCCAGATTTTCAAACTCACTAAGCGGTATGTCCAATACCGCTTCCCTAACACACTGTCCATATTGGTTCAAGTCGATACCAGAGGTACGCCATCGCCGCAATGGACTTGCATGCGTCGAGGGAGGGGAATTAGGAGTAACCATAATTTTAATCAAATTATGATCGCTCAATCCCCACCCTCCCATAATCTCCCACCTAAAACTGAACGTCCTATTTGCTGCCTCATTGATCAAGGACACGTCAATGTCGCTCCCCCCTCTAGGACCATGAAATGTGTACCACACGCTTGGCTCATTTAGGATGTGGAGGCTGTTAGCGGCCATCCATTCGCTTAATGCCCGACCCCGAATGTGGCTCCGATATCTGTGCGCCCATCGAGAAAACTTGCTAAACCACATCGAGGACGTGGCATTCGCATCCATCCCTAGGATAAATGGGCTACCACTCGCAAGGAGTAGTAGGTTATCCATGTATCGCAGATAAGGCTCTATTGGTTCCCTAAACTTACAATACATGCTAGCAACAATCAGTCTACCGAACACCCCCTCTACAGAAACACATACACCCTCTTGTGACGAATCCAAAACTATGCAGTCATAGCTTGGGTCAGTCACAACTATTGCAGCATTACACCTAAGGTCCGTGTAGACCCTGAAACCCCCAGGAAGACCACTTACCATTCCAAAATTGGTGGCGTATGGCTCCTGGAGTAAGGCGATGCTGCACCCAGCCTCTATCATGCAACTCCCTAACTCGCACATAACTGCATAAGAATTCTGGCAATTTAATTGAAAAATCTCACCCATTAATGTCTGGCGAGAGCACGTCCGACAACCCCACAGTAAATCGGACAGGCAGCCGACATCATGAGATGTCCAGCTGGCCTTCCTTTAAATGCACAGTTGCGACAATGGGGGGCATTGACGCAACTGGCTGCCTTGTGGCCCTCCTGACCACACCTCCGACAGACGTCGGCCTTGGCCCTACATTCTGCCACTCGGTGATCAAAACCCATGCACCGGAAGCAGCCGGTCACGGGACTATCCGCACGGACACGGAAGGAGAACCACCTCACGTAGCACCTACCCGCATCTAGGAGGGTGGACATTAGTTTGTCCGTACCCTCTAGGACAACATTTGTCCTGCCATCAGTCGCCACCTTCCAGGGACGACTGACCATCCTCACGTCCGTCTTTTTGGACTCCGGGCTGAACTCCCGAAGGTTCAGCCGAAACAGCTCCTCCATGAATTCTTCATGGGATATTTCCGTGTGTACTCCCTGTACCACGACCCTGGGCCCCAACTTTTTATTGACGCTAACGTCCAACCCTACCTCACCGAATTTGGCGTTGCTCGCCACTTTCTCCCTCTCAGCAACAGAGGGAGTGCGTATCACTACGCCACCCCCCTTGATTGACTTCACATCATGGACACGAACGCCCAGTGAAGGACCCACCTCCTTAACGACTTTGTTTATGACTTCCTTTGAGGAAGTCACAGGAGCCTTGCTCCTCACCACAACCGACCAGGTTTCCACTGGTTTCCTCACCGTCGGCGCAATTGCCTCCAGCACGGGTGCTGGAGGGGCAGGCGCCGAGGGAGCAGCAGCAGCCGCCCCTGCTGTGCTCCGAGGGACAGAAGATGTCCCAATACCACCCTTCAAACCCTCAATTTGCCCACGAAGATGAGCATTTTCCGTCAGGACACTCATAAGGATCTCCTCATATTTAGAGGCGATCCCTACGAGTTCCTTCATCGTTGTGACTTCGAGGCTTTTCGCCCCGAACACAACCTCGTTCAACTGGGCTGTTACGGCTTTCATCGCCGTAACATGGCCCTCAACCCCAATAACACCCCCTTTACCCCCCTTGTTGCCCCCTACCTTGCTGTTTGGGCAACCTTGCCTGCTTCCACTGGCTCCGTCCTTCGCCGCAACCTTCAGTCCTACGGCTGCTTTTGTTGCAACCGTATCCAGCTTCTGGAGTACTCCATCCGTCCCGCTCTCGCCCGAGTTCGCCTGTGGTGGCGAACCTAATCGCGCCTTCCTCTTGGGTGGGGGCCGCGAGGGTTGCCCCACTCCGTCCTCATCGGTCGATGACTCCACCTGGACCATTGAAGGCCCGGAGTCTTCGCTCTCCGCTGGGGCTTTTGCCCCTCTCCTCCGTGGTGGAGGCATTTCTCCTACACTCGCGCACAACAAAAACACAGAACTTTCACTACCTGCACTGTACACAATGTTTGTTATGGCAGATGCCGCTATATCCGCACTGCTGGGAAATCCCACACTTTGTTCACTAATCCACACACTAGTTAATGGCCTAAGCCGCTATCCTTACACACTTTTGGGAATACACACGATGTGTATAATCCCTCACGTACCTGCTTACTGTGTCTATTTCACTACAGGCTACCGACAGACCGGAAAAACCGAAGAATTTTATCACTTTCAGAAACACTGAAAAATACTTAAAAATCGCTTTTAAAAACTCGCAATGATGCGCAAACACGTCCGTTCACTTCGAGGTTCTACAAACAACTGAGTAGATAGGGACAGTAGGAATCTCGTTAATCCATTCATGCGCGTCACTAATTAGATGACGAGGCATTTGGCTACCTTAAGAGAGTCATAGTTACTCCCGCCGTTTACCCGCGCTTACTTGAATTTCTTCACTTTGACATTCAGAGCACTGGGCAGAAATCACATTGTGTCAACACCCGTTAGGGCCATCACAATGCTTTGTTTTAATTAGACAGTCGGATTCCCCAAGTCCGTGCCAGTTCTGAATTGATTGTTAATTGATAATCGTTATAATTAAATAAGAATATATATCTTGCGATATAATTCTTATAAAATTTTAGCAAGAAAGTTCCACAATTGGCTACGTAACTACTATCCGGGGAACAAGAACCGAAATTCTCTATTTACCCAGAACGAGTACATAAACCATGGTATTGCTTCCCAATCAAGCCCGACTATCTCAATCTTCAGAGCCAATCCTTATCCCGAAGTTACGGATCTAATTTGCCGACTTCCCTTACCTACATTATTCTATCGACTAGAGACTCTTCACCTTGGAGACCAGCTGCGGATATTGGTACGGCCTGTTGAGAAGTTTGCGTAACCCCACCATAAATTTTCAAGGTCCGAGGAGAAAATATCGACACAACAGTAAATGTCATGCTCTTCTAGTCCATCTACCATATCTCTCTTCGAAAGACTTCCATGGTAGTACGACTATAAAACAGAAAAGAAAACTCTTCCGATACCTCTCGACGGCTTCTTTATGGTCGTTCCTGTTGCCAGGATGAGCACAAGGCCCATTTTTAATAACAAACGGATACTCAACAGGTTACGGAATTGGAACCGTATTCCCTTTCGTTCAAAATTATTCAAGTGTTTAATTACTATGAAGAAAACATAATAATATATATTCTCAACAATTCATTAAAACTTGAAAATTTTCGGCTTTCGCCTTGAACTTAGGACCGACTAACTCGTGATCAACCACTGTTCACACGAAACCCTTCTCCACTTCAGTCCTCCAAGGTCTCATTCGATTATTTGCTACTACCACCAAGATCTGTACCAATGGCGGCTCCATGCAGGCTTACGCCAAACACTTCTAAGCACACCATTGTACCCTCCTACTCACTAAAGTTTCAAAATTTATAATCCAACCGAAATTGTATTATAAATCATGTACTTTAGCGGTAATGTATAGGTATACAACTTAAGCGCCATCCATTTTAAGGGCTAGTTGCTTCGGCAGGTGAGTTGTTACACACTCCTTAGCGGATTACGACTTCCATGTCCACCGTCCTGCTGTTTTAAGCAACCAACGCCTTTCATGGTATCTGCATGAGTTGTTAATTTGGGCACCGTAACATTACGTTTGGTTCATCCCACAGCGCCAGTTCTGCTTACCAAAAGTGGCCCACTGGGCACATTATATCATAACCTCAACCTTCATATCAAGAAAGGTGAGGTTCTTACCCATTTAAAGTTTGAGAATAGGTTAAGGTCGTTTCGACCCTAAGGCCTCTAATCATTCGCTTTACCAGATAAGATTATTTTACATAATATTTAAATGCACCAGCTATCCTGAGGGAAACTTCGGAGGGAACCAGCTACTAGATGGTTCGATTGGTCTTTCGCCCCTATACTCAATTCTGACAATCGATTTGCACGTCAGAACTGTTTCGGTCTTCCATCAGGGTTTCCCCTGACTTCAACCTGATCAAGTATAGTTCACCATCTTTCGGGTCACAGCATATATGCTCAAGGTACGCTCCAGTTAGAGGTATAAATAATAATAAATTATCATTATACATAACTATATGGAACGCCCCGGGATTGAATTAATAGTAAAATATTTCACTAAAAATTAATCCCATTATATAAAAGTTAAGTTAATTTCGCCATTAGGTTTAATATAACCCAATGACTTGCACATATGTTAGACTCCTTGGTCCGTGTTTCAAGACGGGTCCCGAAGGTATCCTGAATCTTTCGCATTGTTAATCATATAAATGCATACAATTAATATTAAAATCAATGATAATAATATTATTGTAAAATTCAAAAGAATTTAAGCATTATATATGTAAAATCTATCAACACTTTATCAAATCATCAGTATTTATTCTATGTTAATAAGCTAAAAGCAAATTAATTTGAATAAACTTAACACCAATGATCTTTTGATAAATATTTTATTATGTTAATAGATTACAATGTCCTTATATGAAAAAAATGCACACTATTACTATAATATTATAAATATCACAGTTATAATGATGAATTTTTCATAATGGATATTCAGGTTCATCGGGCTTAACCTCTAAGCAGTTTCACGTACTATTTAACTCTCTATTCAGAGTTCTTTTCAACTTTCCCTCACGGTACTTGTTTACTATCGGTCTCATGGTTATATTTAGTTTTAGATGGAGTTTACCACCCACTTAGTGCTGCACTATCAAGCAACACGACTCTTTGGAAATATCTTTCTAGTAATCATTAACGTTATACGGGCCTGGCACCCTCTATGGGTAAATGGCCTCATTTAAGAAGGACTTAAATCGTTAATTTCTCATACTAGATATTAAGATATTCCATACACTGCATCTCACATTTGCCATATAGACAAAGTGACTTAGTGCTGAACTATTTTCTTTTCGCTCGCCGCTACTAAGAAAATCCTTGTTAGTTTCTTTTCCTCCCCTCATTAATATGCTTAAATTCAGGGGGTAGTCCCATATGAGTTGAGGTTGTATAAAAATATTTATATTTATTTTATATTTTAGCTTTTTGCTATTTTAAAGAAACATACATAATTATTTCTTAACACCAATATAATTTTCTTAATAATAAATATTCAATCTTTTCATCCCGTACTACTTACTTCATTATAACAACAATATTATTTTCTTGGTTTTTTACATTTAAGGCAATCCTAGAATAAAATAATATTTTATGCTAGACGTTCCTCTAAATGTATATATTATTTGAAATAATAATATTGAAATTTTATTGTTTTTGGGAATACTAAGATTCTTATTTATTATAAAATTTCGTTCAAATATGAGGTGTTCAAGAATATATTTTCTATATTTCTTTTTATGCTATTAATATTATGGATTGAAAAATACAATCCAGTAATATACCATGTGCTTAAATTCTTTTAATTGACTAAAAGAATAAGCAACTAATTTAGCATAGTCTTACAACCCTCAACCATATGTAGTCCAAGCAGCACTTTAAAATTAATTAAAGTACATAACAGCATGGACTGCAATATGCGTTCAAAATGTCGATGTTCATGTGTCCTGCAGTTCACACGATGACGCACAGTTAGCTGCGTTCTTCATCGACCCATGAGCCGAGTGATCCACCGCTTAGAGTGATAATTTTTTGTTTATTTTAATTTAACGTCAAGAGTTTTTAATTTATTGAAAGAATAACATTTCGTTTTCGTATATAATATATAAATTATTTTAAAACATCTTTCAATAAATTGTAATTTTCAACCCAAACATTTACAAGTTGCGCATGTCTTAGTCCAACAAAAACAGTAATTCCTTTTTTATTACATTTTATTTAATTTCTATATATTTTTAAGGAATTACACGTTAATGAGAACAAATTAACTTATCATTTATATTATTTTTATAAATAATAAGTACAACTATATATGTTTAAAGGTTTGTTGCGTTCAAATACAATGTATGCGATATAATTTTCATTATACTACAATACAAGGAGTAAAAAAAAAAAGAAAAAAAAGAAAAACATTCAAATAAATGAATGAAAAGAAAAAAAAGAAAATAATTTTTCTTTTTTATTCTTTTTTTGTTTGTTTGTTTGTTTTTTTTTATAATATTTACGGATAGGAACACAATAATGATCCTTCCGCAGGTTCACCTACGGAAACCTTGTTACGACTTTTACTTCCTCTAAATAATCAAGTTCGGTCAACTTTTGCGAAACAACCGTGAAACACAAGGCGTCACAGTGATCACGTCCGGAGACCTCACTAAATAATTCAATCGGTAGTAGCGACGGGCGGTGTGTACAAAGGGCAGGGACGTAATCAATGCGAGTTAATGACTCACACTTACTGGGAATTCCAAGTTCATGTGAACAGTTTCAGTTCACAATCCCAAGCATGAAAGTGGTTCAGCGGTTTACCCGGACCTCTCGGTCTAGGAAATACACGTTGATACTTTCATTGTAGCGCGCGTGCAGCCCAGGACATCTAAGGGCATCACAGACCTGTTATTGCTCAATCTCGTTACTGCTAGACGCAATTTGTCCATTTAAGAAGCTAGTGTCCTTATAATGGGACAAACCAACAGGTACGGCTCCACTTATATAAACACATTCAAACACTTGCACATTCAAGATGAACTCATGAATGAAGGCTATATAAGCTTCAACACCATAATCCTGAAAGCATCTATTTAATATATTTGAGTCTCGTTCGTTATCGGAATTAACCAGACAAATCACTCCACGAACTAAGAACGGCCATGCACCACCACCCATAGATTCGAGAAAGAGCTATCAATCTGTCTTACACGCTTATGTTCGGACCTGGTAAGTTTTCCCGTGTTGAGTCAAATTAAGCCGCAGGCTCCACTCCTGGTGGTGCCCTTCCGTCAATTCCTTTAAGTTTCAGCTTTGCAACCATACTTCCCCCGGAGCCCAAAAGCTTTGGTTTCCCGGGAAGCGACTGAGAGAGCCATAGTAGTAGCTACACCCAATTGCTAGCTGGCATCGTTTATGGTTAGAACTAGGGCGGTATCTGATCGCCTTCGAACCTCTAACTTTCGTTCTTGATTAATGAAAACATCTTTGGCAAATGCTTTCGCTTAAGTTAGTCTTACGACGGTCCAAGAATTTCACCTCTCGCGTCGTAATACTAATGCCCCCAAACTGCTTCTATTAATCATTACCTCTTGATCTAAAAACCAATGAAAGTAGAACAGAGGTCTTATTTCATTATTCCATGCACAAAATATTCAGGCATTTGGAGCCTGCTTTAAGCACTCTAATTTGTTCAAAGTAATTGTACCGGCCCACAACAACACTCGATGAAGAGCACTGAAGCAGGTTTAAATAGGAGGAATATATAAAAAATACATTGTATTAATTACATATAAGAACTCCACCGGTAATACGCTTGCATACATAAGGTAATGTACATACCACAATTATAGCTGTACTACCCGTATGAAGCACAAATTCAACTACGAACGTTTTAACCGCAACAACTTTAATATACGCTATTGGAGCTGGAATTACCGCGGCTGCTGGCACCAGACTTGCCCTCCAATAGGTCCTTGTTAAAGGATTTAAAGTGTACTCATTCCAATTACAGGGCCTCGGATATGAGTCCTGTATTGTTATTTTTCGTCACTACCTCCCCGAACTGGGAGTGGGTAATTTACGCGCCTGCTGCCTTCCTTAGATGTGGTAGCCGTTTCTCAGGCTCCCTCTCCGGAATCGAACCCTGATTCCCCGTTACCCGTTGCAACCATGGTAGTCCTAGATACTACCATCAAAAGTTGATAGGGCAGACATTTGAAAGATCTGTCGTCGGTACGAGACCATACGATCTGCAAGTTATCTAGAGTTCAACCAATATAACGATCTTACGATCGCTTGGTTTTAGCCTAATAAAAGCACACGTTCCAAAAGGTCCGTGTTTATTTTGCATGTATTAGCTCTAGAATTACCACAGTTATCCAAGTAACTGTTAACGATCTATGGAACCATAACTGATATAATGAGCCTTTTGCGGTTTCACTTTTAATTTGTTTGTACTTAGACATGCATGGCTTAATCTTTGAGACAAGCATATAACTACTGGCAGGATCAACCAGAATAATATTTTTTATTCATTTATATAATATTTTTTATACTATATAAATTTTTATAATGATATTTTCAATATTTGAAAATTAAGTACACGACATATACACAATGCAAAGGAGAACGAAATCGCGACAATAAATAATTATGAAATTTCTTCTACTATGGTCGGATTAAATAATTTACTTCATGTCATTTAAATTTCATATTATTGTATTATTTATTGCGGTCTTATTCGGACTTTGAGACTGTGTATCTTATCGTGAGAAAGAATTTTCGTTCTCTATACATATATAATATAATTATTAATGTAAGGACGATGTTTCTTCTTGTATTTGTTAAACTTTCAAATAATATCATTTTTTATACATTTTACTTTATTTCAATGCATATAGTGTATATATCTTTTTTTAAGAGTATATACGTTTTTCTTTTGATTTGAAATTAATAATTTCAATTCAATTATTTTTCATTTTATTTCATATATGATATGAAAGTATTCGAGCGTAATAATATAAATATTTAACTTTATTGAATTTTATTCTTTACCCACATATATTTTATGTGAATAGAAGAACAAACCCCAAAAAAAGTTAAATTAAAAAAAAACGACTACATTATGTTAGGTATAGAATAATAATCTCAATTAATAACATTTCATTATTAACAAAATTATTTCTATTTAAACCAACTGTAGCAAACCAGGAATAAATTTTTTTGCTCTCATTTATATATTACACTTAAATACTTTTATAAATATATGAAAATAATTTTCATATAAGTACTAAGTATGCAATTTCATACAAGTATTAAAATTTTCATACAAGTACTAATGTTGAAGTTTCATACAACATATATGTTTTCTGCCACGTACACCTCACCAACCGGAAATCGTATGGAGAAAATCTTTTTAACCATATAAAAGTTTTAAATTCATATATATACAAGTAATTTATATCATTTTCTATGAGCATTATGCTTATAAGAAATATTACAACATCAAAAATAGCTTAACATTTATTTTTTTTTTTAAATTTTTTGTACTTATATGAAAATTATTTAGTTGTATGAATTCATACACTTAGTACTTATATGAAAATTAGTATCTATATGAAAATTAATTAGTATTTATATGAAATTTATTAAGTATCTATATGAAAATTATTTAGTATTTATATGAAAATTATTTACTTGTATGAATTCATAAACTTAGTATCTATATGAAAATTATTTAGTATTTATATGAAAATTTTTTACTTGTATGAATTCATAAACTTAGTATCTATATGAAAATTATTTAGTATTTATATGAAAATTTTTAACTTGTATGAATTCATTAACTTAGTATCTATATGAAAATTATTTAGTATTTATATGAAAATTTTTAACTTGTATGAATTCATTAACTTAGTATCTATATGAAAATTATTTAGTATTTATATGAAAATTTTTAACTTGTATGAATTCATTAACTTAGTATCTATATGAAAATTATTTAGTATTTATATGATAATTTTTAACTTGTATGAATTCATTAACTTAGTATCTATATGAAAATTATTTAGTATTTATATGAAAATTTTTAACTTGTATGAATTCATTAACTTAGTATCTATATGAAAATTATTTAGTATTTATATGAAAATTTTTAACTTGTATGAATTCATTAACTTAGTATCTATATGAAAATTATTTAGTATTTATATGAAAATTATTTACTTGTATGAATTCATAAACTTAGTATCTATATGAAAATTATTTAGTATTTATATGAAAATTTTTAACTTGTATGAATTCATTAACTTAGTATCTATATGAAAATTATTTAGTATTTATATGAAAATTATTTACTTGTATGAATTCATAAACTTAGTATCTATATGAAAATTATTTACTTGTATGAATTCATAAACTTAGTATCTATATGAAAATTATTTAGTATTTATATGAAAATTTTTAAATTGTATGAATTCATTAACTTAGTATCTATATGAAAATTATTTAGTATTTATATGAAAATTATTTACTTGTATGAATTCATAAACTTAGTATCTATATGAAAATTATTTAGTATTTATATGAAAATTTTTTACTTGTATGAATTCATAAACTTAGTATCTATATGAAAATTATTTAGTATTTATATGAAAATTTTTTACTTGTATGAATTCATAAACTTAGTATCTATATGAAAATTATTTAGTATTTATATGAAAATTTTTTTACTTGTATGAACGTGGTTTCGGCGTTTTGGCTCTTTATATGTGGTTTCGGCTCTTCGCAAATAGGGACAGTAGGAATCTCCTGAATTCCTTTTTGCGCGTCACTAATAAGATGACGATGCATTTGGCTACGTAAATAAAATCATTTTTATGCCCGCCGTTTAACCAAATTTAGTTTTTTTTTATATGCAAATATACGTGGTTTCGGCGTTTTGGCTCTTTATATGTGGTTTCGGCTCTTCGCAAATAGGGACAGTAGGAATCTCCTGAATTCCTTTTTGCGCGTCACTAATAAGATGACGATGCATTTGGCTACGTAAATAAAATCATTTTTATGCCCGCCGTTTAACCAAATTTAGTTTTTTTTATATGCAAATATACGTTTTTTCGGCCTTTTGGCTCTTTATATGTGGTTTCGGCTCTTCGCAAATAGGGACAGTAGGAATCTCCTGAATTCCTTTTTGCGCGTCACTAATAAGATGACGATGCATTTGGCTACGTAAATAAAATCATTTTTATGCCCGCCGTTTAACCAAATTTAGTTTTTTTTATATGCAAATATACGTGGTTTCGGCGTTTTGGCTCTTTATATGTGGTTTCGGCTCTTCGCAAATAGGGACAGTAGGAATCTCCTGAATTCCTTTTTGCGCGTCACTAATAAGATGACGATGCATTTGGCTACGTAAATAAAATCATTTTTATGCCCGCCGTTTAACCAAATTTAGTTTTTTTTATATGCAAATATACGTGGTTTCGGCGTTTTGGCTCTTTATATGTGGTTTCGGCTCTTCGCAAATAGGGACAGTAGGAATCTCCTGAATTCCTTTTTGCGCGTCACTAATAAGATGACGATGCATTTGGCTACGTAAATATAATCATTTTTATGTCCGCCGTTTAACCAAACATAGTTTTTATGTTATACAATGTACCATTATA
>NC_071673.1:10105000-10110000 GCF_028554725.1 Zeugodacus cucurbitae
CCTACGACCCCTACAAATCCTTAAGACCTGACCCCAGGGGTCATCCCTATGCTCATTAACGAACCCCCTCCACTCCTCTTCTTTGATTTTTATTAGCATGGCCTTATACTCATGCATCGCACAACTAAAATCGTTCCTAATCTGGGCCAACCTATCCGAATTTGACCGCCGAGCGCGTTGAAACTTCCGTCTCAATCGCCGGACAGCCCTCCTCTTCAGGGTTAATTCCTGCGTCCACCACTTTATTTTTCTAACCCTAAAATCCTTATATTTCTTCAACAACCTATCGTTCACTCCCCAGACCAATTCGTACAACCGAGCAATTTGCTCGTCCACCCCCAGATTTTCAAACTCACTAAGCGGTATGTCCAATACCGCTTCCCTAACACACTGTCCATATTGGTTCAAGTCGATACCAGAGGTACGCCATCGCCGCAATGGACTTGCATGTGTCGAGGGAGGGGAATTAGGAGTAACCATAATTTTAATCAAATTATGATCGCTCAATCCCCACCCTCCCATAATCTCCCACCTAAAACTGAACGCCCTATTTGCTGCCTCATTGATCAAGGACACGTCAATGTCGCTCCCCCCTCTAAGACCATGAAATGTGTACCACTCGCTTGGCTCATTTAGGATGTGGAGGCTGTTAGCGGCCATCCATTCGCTTAATGCCCGACCCCGAATGTGGCTCCGATATCTGTGCGCCCATCGAGAAAACTTGCTAAACCACATCGAGGACGTGGCATTCGCATCCATCCCTAGGATAAATGGGCTACCACTCGCAAGGAGTAGTAGGTTATCCATGTATCGCAGATAAGGCTCTATAGGTTCCCTAAACTTACAATACATGCTAGCAACAATCAGTCTACCGAACACCCCCTCTACAGAAACACATACACCCTCTTGTGACGAATCCAAAACTATGCAGTCATAGCTTGGGTCAGTCACAACTATTGCAGCATTACACCTAAGGTCCGTGTAGACCCTGAAACCCCCAGGAAGACCACTTACCATTCCAAAATTGGTGGCGTATGGCTCCTGGAGTAAGGCGATGCTGCACCCTGCCTCTATCATGCAACTCCCTAACTCGCACATAACTGCATAAGAATTCTGGCAATTTAATTGAAAAATCTCACCCATTAATGTCTGGCGAGAGCACGTCCGACAACCCCACAGTAAATCGGACAGGCAGCCGACATCATGAGATGTCCAGCTGGCCTTCCTTTAAATGCACAGTTGCGACAATGGGGGGCATTGACGCAACTGGCAGCCTTGTGGCCCTCCTGACCACACCTCCGACAGACGTCGGTCTTGGCCCTGCATTCTGCCACTCGGTGATCAAAACCCATGCACCGGAAGCAGCCGGTCACGGGACTATCCGCGCGGACACGGAAGGAGAACCACTTGACGTAGCACCTACCCGCATCCAGGAGGGTGGACATTAGTTTGTCCGTACCCTCTAGGACAACATTTGTCCTGCCATCAGTCGCCACCTTCCAGGGGCGACTGACCATCCTCACGTCCGTCTTTTTGGACTCTGGGCTGAACTCCCGAAGGTTCAGCCGAAACAGCTCCTCCATGAATTCTTCATGGGATATTTCCGTGTATACTCTCTGTACCACGACCCTGGGCCCCAACTTTTTATTGACGCTAACGTCCAACCCTACCTCACCGAATTTGGCGTTGCTCGCCACTTTCTCCCTCTCAGCAACAGAGGGAGTGCGTATCACTACGCCACCCCCCTTGATTGACTTCACATCATGGACACGAACACCCAGTGAAGGACCCACCTCCTTAACAACCTTATTTATGACTTCCTTTGAGGAAGTCACAGGAGCCTTGCTCCTCACCACAACCGACCAGGTTTCCACTGGTTTCCTCACCGTCGGCGCAATTGCCTCCAGCACGGGTGCCGGAGGGGCAGGCGCCGAGGGAGCAGCAGCAGCCGCCCCTGCTGTACTCCGAGGGACGGAAGATGTCCCACAACCCCCCTTCAATCCCTCAATTTGCCCACGAAGATGAGCATTTTCTGTTAGGACACTCATAAGAATCTCCTCATATTTAGAGGAGATCCCTACGAGTTCCTTCATTGTTGTGACTTCGAGGCTTTTCGCCCCGAACACAACCTCGTTAAACTGGGCTGTTACGGCTTTCATCGCCGTAACATGACCCTCACCCCCAATAGCACCCCCTTTACCCCCCTTGCTGCCCCCTACCTTGTTATCCGGGCAACCTTTCCTTCCTCCATTGGCTCCTTCCTTCGCCGCAACCTTTACTCCTACGGCTACTTTCGTGGCAACCGCATCCAGCTTCTGGAGTACCCCATCTGATCCACTCTCGCCTGAGTTCGCCTGTGGTGGCGAACCTAGTCGCGCCTTCCTCTTGGGTGGGGGCCGCGAGGGTTGTCCCATACCGTCCTCATCGGTCGATGACTCCACCTGGACCATTGAAGGCCCGGAGTCTTCGCTCTCCGCTGGGGCTTTTGCCCCTCTCCTCCGTGGTGGAGGCATTTCCGCTGCACAACACTCACGCACAATACAGAAACCGCACTTCCACTACCTGCACTGCACAAGGGTTTGTAATGGCAGATGCCGCTATACCCGCACTGCTGGGAAATCCCACACTTTGTTCACTAATCCACACACTAGTTAATGGCCTAAGCCGCTATCCTCACACACTTTTGGGAATACACACGATGTGTATAATCCCTCACGTACCTGCTCACTGTGTCTATTTTCACAACAGGCTACCGAAAAATCCGGAAAAACCGAAAAATTTATTCGCTTCAGAAACACTGAAAAACACTTTAAAAATCGCTTTTAAAAACTCGCAATGATGCGCAAACACGTCCGTTCACTTCGAGGTTCTACAAACGAGTGGGTAGATAGGGACAGTAGGAATCTCGTTAATCCATTCATGCGCGTCACTAATTAGATGACGAGGCATTTGGCTACCTTAAGAGAGTCATAGTTACTCCCGCCGTTTACCCGCGCTTACTTGAATTTCTTCACTTTGACATTCAGAGCACTGGGCAGAAATCACATTGTGTCAACACCCGTTAGGGCCATCACAATGCTTTGTTTTAATTAGACAGTCGGATTCCCCAAGTCCGTGCCAGTTCTGAATTGATTGTTAATTGATAATCGTTATAATTAAATAAGAATATATATCTTGCGATATAATTCTTATAAAATTTTAGCAAGAAAGTTCCACAATTGGCTACGTAACTACTATCCGGGGAACAAGAACCGAAATTCTCTATTTACCCAGAACGAGTACATAAACCATGGTATTGCTTCCCAATCAAGCCCGACTATCTCAATCTTCAGAGCCAATCCTTATCCCGAAGTTACGGATCTAATTTGCCGACTTCCCTTACCTACATTATTCTATCGACTAGAGACTCTTCACCTTGGAGACCAGCTGCGGATATTGGTACGGCCTGTTGAGAAGTTTGCGTAACCCCACCATAAATTTTCAAGGTCCGAGGAGAAAATATCGACACAACAGTAAATGTCATGCTCTTCTAGTCCATCTACCATATCTCTCTTCGAAAGACTTCCATGGTAGTACGACTATAAAACAGAAAAGAAAACTCTTCCGATACCTCTCGACGGCTTCTTTATGGTCGTTCCTGTTGCCAGGATGAGCACAAGGCCCATTTTTAATAACAAACGGATACTCAACAGGTTACGGAATTGGAACCGTATTCCCTTTCGTTCAAAATTATTCAAGTGTTTAATTACTATGAAGAAAACATAATAATATATATTCTCAACAATTCATTAAAACTTGAAAATTTTCGGCTTTCGCCTTGAACTTAGGACCGACTAACTCGTGATCAACCACTGTTCACACGAAACCCTTCTCCACTTCAGTCCTCCAAGGTCTCATTCGATTATTTGCTACTACCACCAAGATCTGTACCAATGGCGGCTCCATGCAGGCTTACGCCAAACACTTCTAAGCACACCATTGTACCCTCCTACTCACTAAAGTTTCAAAATTTATAATCCAACCGAAATTGTATTATAAATCATGTACTTTAGCGGTAATGTATAGGTATACAACTTAAGCGCCATCCATTTTAAGGGCTAGTTGCTTCGGCAGGTGAGTTGTTACACACTCCTTAGCGGATTACGACTTCCATGTCCACCGTCCTGCTGTTTTAAGCAACCAACGCCTTTCATGGTATCTGCATGAGTTGTTAATTTGGGCACCGTAACATTACGTTTGGTTCATCCCACAGCGCCAGTTCTGCTTACCAAAAGTGGCCCACTGGGCACATTATATCATAACCTCAACCTTCATATCAAGAAAGGTGAGGTTCTTACCCATTTAAAGTTTGAGAATAGGTTAAGGTCGTTTCGACCCTAAGGCCTCTAATCATTCGCTTTACCAGATAAGATTATTTTACATAATATTTAAATGCACCAGCTATCCTGAGGGAAACTTCGGAGGGAACCAGCTACTAGATGGTTCGATTGGTCTTTCGCCCCTATACTCAATTCTGACAATCGATTTGCACGTCAGAACTGTTTCGGTCTTCCATCAGGGTTTCCCCTGACTTCAACCTGATCAAGTATAGTTCACCATCTTTCGGGTCACAGCATATATGCTCAAGGTACGCTCCAGTTAGAGGTATAAATAATAATAAATTATCATTATACATAACTATATGGAACGCCCCGGGATTGAATTAATAGTAAAATATTTCACTAAAAATTAATCCCATTATATAAAAGTTAAGTTAATTTCGCCATTAGGTTTAATATAACCCAATGACTTGCACATATGTTAGACTCCTTGGTCCGTGTTTCAAGACGGGTCCCGAAGGTATCCTGAATCTTTCGCATTGTTAATCATATAAATGCATACAATTAATATTAAAATCAATGATAATAATATTATTGTAAAATTCAAAAGAATTTAAGCATTATATATGTAAAATCTATCAACACTTTATCAAATCATCAGTATTTATTCTATGTTAATAA
>NC_071673.1:10115000-10117500 GCF_028554725.1 Zeugodacus cucurbitae
CTATATGAAAATTATTTAGTATTTATATGAAAATTTTTAACTTGTATGAATTCATTAACTTAGTATCTATATGAAAATTATTTAGTATTTATATGAAAATTTTTAACTTGTATGAATTCATTAACTTAGTATCTATATGAAAATTATTTAGTATTTATATGAAAATTTTTAACTTGTATGAATTCATTAACTTAGTATCTATATGAAAATTATTTAGTATTTATATGATAATTTTTAACTTGTATGAATTCATTAACTTAGTATCTATATGAAAATTATTTAGTATTTATATGAAAATTTTTAACTTGTATGAATTCATTAACTTAGTATCTATATGAAAATTATTTAGTATTTATATGAAAATTTTTAACTTGTATGAATTCATTAACTTAGTATCTATATGAAAATTATTTAGTATTTATATGAAAATTATTTACTTGTATGAATTCATAAACTTAGTATCTATATGAAAATTATTTAGTATTTATATGAAAATTTTTAACTTGTATGAATTCATTAACTTAGTATCTATATGAAAATTATTTAGTATTTATATGAAAATTATTTACTTGTATGAATTCATAAACTTAGTATCTATATGAAAATTATTTACTTGTATGAATTCATAAACTTAGTATCTATATGAAAATTATTTAGTATTTATATGAAAATTTTTAAATTGTATGAATTCATTAACTTAGTATCTATATGAAAATTATTTAGTATTTATATGAAAATTATTTACTTGTATGAATTCATAAACTTAGTATCTATATGAAAATTATTTAGTATTTATATGAAAATTTTTTACTTGTATGAATTCATAAACTTAGTATCTATATGAAAATTATTTAGTATTTATATGAAAATTTTTTACTTGTATGAATTCATAAACTTAGTATCTATATGAAAATTATTTAGTATTTATATGAAAATTTTTTTACTTGTATGAACGTGGTTTCGGCGTTTTGGCTCTTTATATGTGGTTTCGGCTCTTCGCAAATAGGGACAGTAGGAATCTCCTGAATTCCTTTTTGCGCGTCACTAATAAGATGACGATGCATTTGGCTACGTAAATAAAATCATTTTTATGCCCGCCGTTTAACCAAATTTAGTTTTTTTTATATGCAAATATACGTGGTTTCGGCGTTTTGGCTCTTTATATGTGGTTTCGGCTCTTCGCAAATAGGGACAGTAGGAATCTCCTGAATTCCTTTTTGCGCGTCACTAATAAGATGACGATGCATTTGGCTACGTAAATAAAATCATTTTTATGCCCGCCGTTTAACCAAATTTAGTTTTTTTTATATGCAAATATACGTTTTTTCGGCCTTTTGGCTCTTTATATGTGGTTTCGGCTCTTCGCAAATAGGGACAGTAGGAATCTCCTGAATTCCTTTTTGCGCGTCACTAATAAGATGACGATGCATTTGGCTACGTAAATAAAATCATTTTTATGCCCGCCGTTTAACCAAATTTAGTTTTTTTTATATGCAAATATACGTGGTTTCGGCGTTTTGGCTCTTTATATGTGGTTTCGGCTCTTCGCAAATAGGGACAGTAGGAATCTCCTGAATTCCTTTTTGCGCGTCACTAATAAGATGACGATGCATTTGGCTACGTAAATAAAATCATTTTTATGCCCGCCGTTTAACCAAATTTAGTTTTTTTTATATGCAAATATACGTGGTTTCGGCGTTTTGGCTCTTTATATGTGGTTTCGGCTCTTCGCAAATAGGGACAGTAGGAATCTCCTGAATTCCTTTTTGCGCGTCACTAATAAGATGACGATGCATTTGGCTACGTAAATATAATCATTTTTATGTCCGCCGTTTAACCAAACATAGTTTTTATGTTATACAATGTACCATTATATTAATTTTTGTATATTTCAATTGCTTTTCAGTATATTGTAAAAGTCGTTTGATAACTTTGCGTTTAAAGCTGTATCTTTATGTTAAGGTTCTCTCTAACAACTATTCAATATACCATTATATATTAATTTTTGTATATTTCAATTGTTTTTCAGTATATTGTAATAGTCGTTTGATAACAATCTATAACACTACCTTATGTTCTCAATGATTATTGAGAAATAAAGTACTTTGCGTTCAAAAATCTGTATCTTTATGTTATAAGATTCTCTCTAACAACTATACAATATATTAATTTTTGTATATTTCACAATTGTTTTTCAGTATATTGTAATAGTCGTTTGATAACAATCTATAACACTACCTTATGTTCTCAATGAATATTGAGAAATAAAGTACTTTGCGTTCAAAAATCTGTATCTTTATGTTATAAGATTCTCTCTAACAACTATACAATATATTAATTTTTGTATATTTCACAATTGTTTTTCAGTATATTGTAATAGTCGTTTGATAACAATCTATAACACTACCTTATGTTCTCAATGAATATTGAGAAATAAAGTACTTTGCGTTCAAAAATCTGTATCTTTATGTTATAAGATTCTCTCTAACAACTATACAAT
>NC_071673.1:10120000-10132500 GCF_028554725.1 Zeugodacus cucurbitae
AAACGACCCTAAATGTTCGGCATTCCGACTATCCGAGAGCACACCACTAACATCTAGCTGTCCATCAGTCCAGCTAATCCCCATACCCCCAAGATCCCTAATGTCCGAGTACATCGGGCATTCCGCTATGATATGCATCCAGTCCTCAGAGTGTGCCCCACATATACACTCCGGACTTCCGGAAAGGTTCCTTTGATGCAAAAATGCATTCAAAGGTCCATGCCCGGTAAGCAAGAAACCCAGACTCATACAGAATCTGAAGTCTGGGTTTTCCTCTACAAACCTAACATCCCGAATGTACTCGTAGGTCACCCGACCGCTAGGGCTATCGTCCCAACGGTCTTGCCACCTACTCCTAACGCTATCATATAGAAGCCTTTTGCTCCTTAGATAGCCCTCCCTCGCAACATCCTCATCGGAAATCCAATTCGACAGCAATGAGACACTTAAGCCTCTTCTTAACCTAAATGCAACAGCACGCTGTATAACAATCAGGTCAAGAGGAGGCGCACCTAACAACACCTGCAACGCATCTGTAGAAATTGTGCGACATACAGGCAAACAGGCAAGCATCAAACAACGTTGTATGGAAAGAAGTTTTTGGCGACCCCTGACCTTTGATGCTAATTCCCACCATATAGCGGCTCCATATGTGGCACAGGCCACAAATAAGCCACTATATATAGTGCGAACCGCACGACGTCCGAGACCCCAATCACTCCTTAACACGCGCTTGATCTTGCCGGCAATTCCTAACAATCGCTCCTCCACGTAAACCAAGTGAGGGTTGAAACACATCCTTTCGCCGATGGTCAATCCCAGATATTTGACTTGCGTCACATACCTGATATTGACCCCATTCATTCGGATAATCGGTGGACGAGCCGATGACAGTATGCCTTTCAAGAGCATTGTCACCGTCTTGTCAATCGATACTTCAACCCCCACACCTATACCCCAATTGTGAACAATTCCTAACAGTCGTTCACCCTTTCGTTCTAACTCCAATCGTGAACGACCGTCAACTAGGAGCAGAAGGTCGTCTGCATATGCACAACAACCACAAAGCGTTTCAAGTTGGCCAAGCAGAGAGTCCATCATTAGGTTCCAAATATATGGACCACAGATGGATCCCTGTGGGCAGCCCCGTTCTACCCTAATGTCCGCGCTACCATTCATTCCTACGATAGAGGCTTTTCTGTCCGAAAAGTAGCTCTGCCAGAGACTAATTTCCGGACAGCCAAGTTCCTCCAATCGTTGAATCACGCGATCCCAGATTAGGTGATCGAATGCCCCCTTGAAATCGACAAATATGCCAAGGACATATTTGTTGGCATTCTCCCGGACAGCACGCTGAACATACATCCAGGCGTCCTCTACACTACGTCCCTTCCTAAAGCCATACTGCCTATCCGACCTCAAATCCCTCGTTAGCTCCTGAAGCCGTTCCACCATAACCCTCTCCAGTACTTTACCCAGCACTGGAAGAAGACTGATGCCCCGATAAGATCGTGGATCACTCCTAATCTTATCAGGTGACTTCAGGAGAGGAACAACCCTAGCACTTTTCCACTCACGTGGAAAATACCCCTCACAAATGCACTTATCGTAAATGACCTCCAAGTATTCCGGAATGAACTTCCACAAGCTTTTGCACAACTCTCCGTTCAAACCATCAAGACCTGGGGATCGTTTAGACCTAACCAGGCTAAAGGCATATCCCAACTCCCCATCATCAAGTGGAGGAACCGGTACCTCTTGTGCAAGAGGTGCCAGCTCCTCAGCCCTAGGAAAGAATGCTCCTAACAGAACCCCTGCACACTCACTCCATGTTGATAACACAGTGTCGTCAACACGAAGAGAAGTGATGTCCTCCCTCCTACGACCCCTACAAATCCTTAAGACCTGACCCCAGGGGTCATCCCTATGCTCATTAACGAACCCCCTCCACTCCTCTTCTTTGATTTTAATTAGCATGGCCTTATACTCATGCATCGCACAACTAAAATCGTTCCTAATCTGGGCCAACCTATCCGAATTTGACCGCCGAGCGCGTTGAAACTTCCGTCTCAATCGCCGGACAGCCCTCCTCTTCAGGGTTAATTCCTGCGTCCACCACTTTATTTTCCTAACCCTAAAATCCTTATATTTCTTCAACAACCTATCGTTCACTCCCCAGACCAATTCGTACAACCGAGCAATTTGCTCGTCCACCCCCAGATTTTCAAACTCACTAAGCGGTATGTCCAATACCGCTTCCCTAACACACTGTCCATATTGGTTCAAGTCGATACCAGAGGTACGCCATCGCCGCAATGGACTTGCATGCGTCGAGGGAGGGGAATTAGGAGTAACCATAATTTTAATCAAATTATGATCGCTCAATCCCCACCCTCCCATAATCTCCCACCTAAAACTGAACGCCCTATTTGCTGCCTCATTGATCAAGGACACGTCAATGTCGCTCCCCCCTCTAGGACCATGAAATGTGTACCACACGCTTGGCTCATTTAGGATGTGGAGGCTGTTAGCGGCCATCCATTCGCTTAATGCCCGACCCCGAATGTGGCTCCGATATCTGTGCGCCCATCGAGAAAACTTGCTAAACCACATCGAGGACGTGGCATTCGCATCCATCCCTAGGATAAATGGGCTACCACTCGCAAGGAGTAGTAGGTTATCCATGTATCGCAGATAAGGCTCTATAGGTTCCCTAAACTTACAATACATGCTAGCAACAATCAGTCTACCGAACACCCCCTCTACAGAAACACATACACCCTCTTGTGACGAATCCAAAACTATGCAGTCATAGCTTGGGTCAGTCACAACTATTGCAGCATTACACCTAAGGTCCGTGTAGACCCTGAAACCCCCAGGAAGACCACTTACCATTCCAAAATTGGTGGCGTATGGCTCCTGGAGTAAGGCGATGCTGCACCCAGCCTCTATCATGCAACTCCCTAACTCGCACATAACTGCATAAGAATTCTGGCAATTTAATTGAAAAATCTCACCCATTAATGTCTGGCGAGAGCACGTCCGACAACCCCACAGTAAATCGGACAGGCAGCCGACATCATGAGATGTCCAGCTGGCCTTCCTTTAAATGCACAGTTGCGACAATGGGGGGCATTGACGCAACTGGCTGCCTTGTGGCCCTCCTGACCACACCTCCGACAGACGTCGGCCTTGGCCCTACATTCTGCCACTCGGTGATCAAAACCCATGCACCGGAAGCAGCCGGTCACGGGACTATCCGCACGGACACGGAAGGAGAACCACCTCACGTAGCACCTACCCGCATCTAGGAGGGTGGACATTAGTTTGTCCGTACCCTCTAGGACAACATTTGTCCTGCCATCAGTCGCCACCTTCCAGGGACGACTGACCATCCTCACGTCCGTCTTTTTGGACTCTGGGCTGAACTCCCGAAGGTTCAGCCGAAACAGCTCCTCCATGAATTCTTCATGGGATATCTCCGTATGTACACCCTGTACAACAACCCTGGGGCCCAACTTTTTATTGACGCTAACGTCCAACCCTACCTCACCGAATTTGGCGTTGCTCGCCACTTTCTCCCTCTCAGCAACAGAGGGAGTGCGTATCACTACGCCACCCCCCTTGATTGACTTCACATCATGGACACGAACGCCCAGTGAAGGACCCACCTCCTTAACGACTTTGTTTATGACTTCCTTTGAGGAAGTCACAGGAGCCTTGCTCCTCACCACAACCGACCAGGTTTCCACTGGTTTCCTCACCGTCGGCGCAATTGCCTCCAGCACGGGTGCTGGAGGGGCAGGCGCCGAGGGAGCAGCAGCAGCCGCCCCTGCTGTGCTCCGAGGGACAGAAGATGTCCCAATACCACCCTTCAAACCCTCAATTTGCCCACGAAGATGAGCATTTTCCGTCAGGACACTCATAAGGATCTCCTCATATTTAGAGGCGATCCCTACGAGTTCCTTCATCGTTGTGACTTCGAGGCTTTTCGCCCCGAACACAACCTCGTTCAACTGGGCTGTTACGGCTTTCATCGCCGTAACATGGCCCTCAACCCCAATAACACCCCCTTTACCCCCCTTGTTGCCCCCTACCTTGCTGTTTGGGCAACCTTGCCTGCTTCCACTGGCTCCGTCCTTCGCCGCAACCTTCAGTCCTACGGCTGCTTTTGTTGCAACCGTATCCAGCTTCTGGAGTACTCCATCCGTCCCGCTCTCGCCCGAGTTCGCCTGTGGTGGCGAACCTAATCGCGCCTTCCTCTTGGGTGGGGGCCGCGAGGGTTGCCCCACTCCGTCCTCATCGGTCGATGACTCCACCTGGACCATTGAAGGCCCGGAGTCTTCGCTCTCCGCTGGGGCTTTTGCCCCTCTCCTCCGTGGTGGAGGCATTTCTCCTACACTCGCGCACAACAAAAACACAGAACTTTCACTACCTGCACTGTACACAATGTTTGTTATGGCAGATGCCGCTATATCCGCACTGCTGGGAAATCCCACACTTTGTTCACTAATCCACACACTAGTTAATGGCCTAAGCCGCTATCCTTACACACTTTTGGGAATACACACGATGTGTATAATCCCTCACGTACCTGCTTACTGTGTCTATTTCACTACAGGCTACCGACAGACCGGAAAAACCGAAAAATTTTATCACTTTCAGAAATACTGAAAAATACTTTTAAAATCGCTTTTAAAAACTCGCAATGATGCGCAAACACGTCCGTTCACTTCGAGGTTCTACAAACGAGTGAGTAGATAGGGACAGTAGGAATCTCGTTAATCCATTCATGCGCGTCACTAATTAGATGACGAGGCATTTGGCTACCTTAAGAGAGTCATAGTTACTCCCGCCGTTTACCCGCGCTTACTTGAATTTCTTCACTTTGACATTCAGAGCACTGGGCAGAAATCACATTGTGTCAACACCCGTTAGGGCCATCACAATGCTTTGTTTTAATTAGACAGTCGGTTTCCCCAAGTCCGTGCCAGTTCTGAATTGATTGTTAATTGATAATCGTTATAATTAAATAAGAATATATATCTTGCGATATAATTCTTATAAAATTTTAGCAAGAAAGTTCCACAATTGGCTACGTAACTACTATCCGGGGAACAAGAACCGAAATTCTCTATTTACCCAGAACGAGTACATAAACCATGGTATTGCTTCCCAATCAAGCCCGACTATCTCAATCTTCAGAGCCAATCCTTATCCCGAAGTTACGGATCTAATTTGCCGACTTCCCTTACCTACATTATTCTATCGACTAGAGACTCTTCACCTTGGAGACCAGCTGCGGATTTTGGTACGGCCTGTTGAGAAGTTTGCGTAACCCCACCATAAATTTTCAAGGTCCGAGGAGAAAATATCGACACAACAGTAAATGTCATGCTCTTCTAGTCCATCTACCATATCTCTCTTCGAAAGACTTCCATGGTAGTACGACTATAAAACAGAAAAGAAAACTCTTCCGATACCTCTCGACGGCTTCTTTATGGTCGTTCCTGTTGCCAGGATGAGCACAAGGCCCATTTTTAATAACAAACGGATACTCAACAGGTTACGGAATTGGAACCGTATTCCCTTTCGTTCAAAATTATTCAAGTGTTTAATTACTATGAAGAAAACATAATAATATATATTCTCAACAATTCATTAAAACTTGAAAATTTTCGGCTTTCGCCTTGAACTTAGGACCGACTAACTCGTGATCAACCACTGTTCACACGAAACCCTTCTCCACTTCAGTCCTCCAAGGTCTCATTCGATTATTTGCTACTACCACCAAGATCTGTACCAATGGCGGCTCCATGCAGGCTTACGCCAAACACTTCTAAGCACACCATTGTACCCTCCTACTCACTAAAGTTTCAAAATTTATAATCCAACCGAAATTGTATTATAAATCATGTACTTTAGCGGTAATGTATAGGTATACAACTTAAGCGCCATCCATTTTAAGGGCTAGTTGCTTCGGCAGGTGAGTTGTTACACACTCCTTAGCGGATTACGACTTCCATGTCCACCGTCCTGCTGTTTTAAGCAACCAACGCCTTTCATGGTATCTGCATGAGTTGTTAATTTGGGCACCGTAACATTACGTTTGGTTCATCCCACAGCGCCAGTTCTGCTTACCAAAAGTGGCCCACTGGGCACATTATATCATAACCTCAACCTTCATATCAAGAAAGGTGAGGTTCTTACCCATTTAAAGTTTGAGAATAGGTTAAGGTCGTTTCGACCCTAAGGCCTCTAATCATTCGCTTTACCAGATAAGATTATTTTACATAATATTTAAATGCACCAGCTATCCTGAGGGAAACTTCGGAGGGAACCAGCTACTAGATGGTTCGATTGGTCTTTCGCCCCTATACTCAATTCTGACAATCGATTTGCACGTCAGAACTGTTTCGGTCTTCCATCAGGGTTTCCCCTGACTTCAACCTGATCAAGTATAGTTCACCATCTTTCGGGTCACAGCATATATGCTCAAGGTACGCTCCAGTTAGAGGTATAAATAATAATAAATTATCATTATACATAACTATATGGAACGCCCCGGGATTGAATTAATAGTAAAATATTTCACTAAAAATTAATCCCATTATATAAAAGTTAAGTTAATTTCGCCATTAGGTTTAATATAACCCAATGACTTGCACATATGTTAGACTCCTTGGTCCGTGTTTCAAGACGGGTCCCGAAGGTATCCTGAATCTTTCGCATTGTTAATCATATAAATGCATACAATTAATATTAAAATCAATGATAATAATATTATTGTAAAATTCAAAAGAATTTAAGCATTATATATGTAAAATCTATCAACACTTTATCAAATCATCAGTATTTATTCTATGTTAATAAGCTAAAAGCAAATTAATTTGAATAAACTTAACACCAATGATCTTTTGATAAATATTTTATTATGTTAATAGATTACAATGTCCTTATATGAAAAAAATGCACACTATTACTATAATATTATAAATATCACAGTTATAATGATGAATTTTTCATAATGGATATTCAGGTTCATCGGGCTTAACCTCTAAGCAGTTTCACGTACTATTTAACTCTCTATTCAGAGTTCTTTTCAACTTTCCCTCACGGTACTTGTTTACTATCGGTCTCATGGTTATATTTAGTTTTAGATGGAGTTTACCACCCACTTAGTGCTGCACTATCAAGCAACACGACTCTTTGGAAATATCTTTCTAGTAATCATTAACGTTATACGGGCCTGGCACCCTCTATGGGTAAATGGCCTCATTTAAGAAGGACTTAAATCGTTAATTTCTCATACTAGATATTAAGATATTCCATACACTGCATCTCACATTTGCCATATAGACAAAGTGACTTAGTGCTGAACTATTTTCTTTTCGCTCGCCGCTACTAAGAAAATCCTTGTTAGTTTCTTTTCCTCCCCTCATTAATATGCTTAAATTCAGGGGGTAGTCCCATATGAGTTGAGGTTGTATAAAAATATTTATATTTATTTTATATTTTAGCTTTTTGCTATTTTAAAGAAACATACATAATTATTTCTTAACACCAATATAATTTTCTTAATAATAAATATTCAATCTTTTCATCCCGTACTACTTACTTCATTATAACAACAATATTATTTTCTTGGTTTTTTACATTTAAGGCAATCCTAGAATAAAATAATATTTTATGCTAGACGTTCCTCTAAATGTATATATTATTTGAAATAATAATATTGAAATTTTATTGTTTTTGGGAATACTAAGATTCTTATTTATTATAAAATTTCGTTCAAATATGAGGTGTTCAAGAATATATTTTCTATATTTCTTTTTATGCTATTAATATTATGGATTGAAAAATACAATCCAGTAATATACCATGTGCTTAAATTCTTTTAATTGACTAAAAGAATAAGCAACTAATTTAGCATAGTCTTACAACCCTCAACCATATGTAGTCCAAGCAGCACTTTAAAATTAATTAAAGTACATAACAGCATGGACTGCAATATGCGTTCAAAATGTCGATGTTCATGTGTCCTGCAGTTCACACGATGACGCACAGTTAGCTGCGTTCTTCATCGACCCATGAGCCGAGTGATCCACCGCTTAGAGTGATAATTTTTTGTTTATTTTAATTTAACGTCAAGAGTTTTTAATTTATTGAAAGAATAACATTTCGTTTTCGTATATAATATATAAATTATTTTAAAACATCTTTCAATAAATTGTAATTTTCAACCCAAACATTTACAAGTTGCGCATGTCTTAGTCCAACAAAAACAGTAATTCCTTTTTTATTACATTTTATTTAATTTCTATATATTTTTAAGGAATTACACGTTAATGAGAACAAATTAACTTATCATTTATATTATTTTTATAAATAATAAGTACAACTATATATGTTTAAAGGTTTGTTGCGTTCAAATACAATGTATGCGATATAATTTTCATTATACTACAATACAAGGAGTAAAAAAAAAAAGAAAAAAAAGAAAAACATTCAAATAAATGAATGAAAAGAAAAAAAAGAAAATAATTTTTCTTTTTTATTCTTTTTTTGTTTGTTTGTTTGTTTTTTTTTATAATATTTACGGATAGGAACACAATAATGATCCTTCCGCAGGTTCACCTACGGAAACCTTGTTACGACTTTTACTTCCTCTAAATAATCAAGTTCGGTCAACTTTTGCGAAACAACCGTGAAACACAAGGCGTCACAGTGATCACGTCCGGAGACCTCACTAAATAATTCAATCGGTAGTAGCGACGGGCGGTGTGTACAAAGGGCAGGGACGTAATCAATGCGAGTTAATGACTCACACTTACTGGGAATTCCAAGTTCATGTGAACAGTTTCAGTTCACAATCCCAAGCATGAAAGTGGTTCAGCGGTTTACCCGGACCTCTCGGTCTAGGAAATACACGTTGATACTTTCATTGTAGCGCGCGTGCAGCCCAGGACATCTAAGGGCATCACAGACCTGTTATTGCTCAATCTCGTTACTGCTAGACGCAATTTGTCCATTTAAGAAGCTAGTGTCCTTATAATGGGACAAACCAACAGGTACGGCTCCACTTATATAAACACATTCAAACACTTGCACATTCAAGATGAACTCATGAATGAAGGCTATATAAGCTTCAACACCATAATCCTGAAAGCATCTATTTAATATATTTGAGTCTCGTTCGTTATCGGAATTAACCAGACAAATCCATAGATTCGAGAAAGAGCTATCAATCTGTCTTACACGCTTATGTTCGGACCTGGTAAGTTTTCCCGTGTTGAGTCAAATTAAGCCGCAGGCTCCACTCCTGGTGGTGCCCTTCCGTCAATTCCTTTAAGTTTCAGCTTTGCAACCATACTTCCCCCGGAGCCCAAAAGCTTTGGTTTCCCGGGAAGCGACTGAGAGAGCCATAGTAGTAGCTACACCCAATTGCTAGCTGGCATCGTTTATGGTTAGAACTAGGGCGGTATCTGATCGCCTTCGAACCTCTAACTTTCGTTCTTGATTAATGAAAACATCTTTGGCAAATGCTTTCGCTTAAGTTAGTCTTACGACGGTCCAAGAATTTCACCTCTCGCGTCGTAATACTAATGCCCCCAAACTGCTTCTATTAATCATTACCTCTTGATCTAAAAACCAATGAAAGTAGAACAGAGGTCTTATTTCATTATTCCATGCACAAAATATTCAGGCATTTGGAGCCTGCTTTAAGCACTCTAATTTGTTCAAAGTAATTGTACCGGCCCACAACAACACTCGATGAAGAGCACTGAAGCAGGTTTAAATAGGAGGAATATATAAAAAATACATTGTATTAATTACATATAAGAACTCCACCGGTAATACGCTTGCATACATAAGGTAATGTACATACCACAATTATAGCTGTACTACCCGTATGAAGCACAAATTCAACTACGAACGTTTTAACCGCAACAACTTTAATATACGCTATTGGAGCTGGAATTACCGCGGCTGCTGGCACCAGACTTGCCCTCCAATAGGTCCTTGTTAAAGGATTTAAAGTGTACCCATTCCAATTACAGGGCCTCGGATATGAGTCCTGTATTGTTATTTTTCGTCACTACCTCCCCGAACTGGGAGTGGGTAATTTACGCGCCTGCTGCCTTCCTTAGATGTGGTAGCCGTTTCTCAGGCTCCCTCTCCGGAATCGAACCCTGATTCCCCGTTACCCGTTGCAACCATGGTAGTCCTAGATACTACCATCAAAAGTTGATAGGGCAGACATTTGAAAGATCTGTCGTCGGTACGAGACCATACGATCTGCAAGTTATCTAGAGTTCAACCAATATAACGATCTTACGATCGCTTGGTTTTAGCCTAATAAAAGCACACGTTCCAAAAGGTCCGTGTTTATTTTGCATGTATTAGCTCTAGAATTACCACAGTTATCCAAGTAACTGTTAACGATCTATGGAACCATAACTGATATAATGAGCCTTTTGCGGTTTCACTTTTAATTTGTTTGTACTTAGACATGCATGGCTTAATCTTTGAGACAAGCATATAACTACTGGCAGGATCAACCAGAATAGTATTTTTTATTCATTTATATAATATTTTTTATACTATATAAATTTTTATAATGATATTTTCAATATTTGAAAATTAAGTACACGACATATACACAATGCAAAGGAGAACGAAATCGCGACAATAAATAATTATGAAATTTCTTCTACTATGGTCGGATTAAATAATTTACTTCATGTCATTTAAATTTCATATTATTGTATTATTTATTGCGGTCTTATTCGGACTTTGAGACTGTGTATCTTATCGTGAGAAAGAATTTTCGTTCTCTATACATATATAATATAATTATTAATGTAAGGACGATGTTTCTTCTTGTATTTGTTAAACTTTCAAATAATATCATTTTTTATACATTTTACTTTATTTCAATGCATATAGTGTATATATCTTTTTTTAAGAGTATATACGTTTTTCTTTTGATTTGAAATTAATAATTTCAATTCAATTATTTTTCATTTTATTTCATATATGATATGAAAGTATTCGAGCGTAATAATATAAATATTTAACTTTATTGAATTTTATTCTTTACCCACATATATTTTATGTGAATAGAAGAACAAACCCCAAAAAAAGTTAAATTAAAAAAAAAACGACTACATTATGTTAGGTATAGAATAATAATCTCAATTAATAACATTTCATTATTAACAAAATTATTTCTATTTAAACCAACTGTAGCAAACCAGGAATAAATTTTTTTGCTCTCATTTATATATTACACTTAAATACTTTTATAAATATATGAAAATAATTTTCATATAAGTACTAAGTATGCAATTTCATACAAGTATTAAAATTTTCATACAAGTACTAATGTTGAAGTTTCATACAACATATATGTTTTCTGCCACGTACACCTCACCAACCGGAAATCGTATGGAGAAAATCTTTTTAACCATATAAAAGTTTTAAATTCATATATATACAAGTAATTTATATCATTTTCTATGAGCATTATGCTTATAAGAAATATTACAACATCAAAAATAGCTTAACATTTATTTTTTTTTTTAAATTTTTTGTACTTATATGAAAATTATTTAGTTGTATGAATTCATACACTTAGTACTTATATGAAAATTAGTATCTATATGAAAATTAATTAGTATTTATATGAAATTTATTAAGTATCTATATGAAAATTATTTAGTATTTATATGAAAATTATTTACTTGTATGAATTCTTAAACTTAGTATCTATATGAAAATTATTTAGTATTTATATGAAAATTTTTTACTTGTATGAATTCATAAACTTAGTATCTATATGAAAATTATTTAGTATTTATATGAAAATTTTTAACTTGTATGAATTCATTAACTTAGTATCTATATGAAAATTATTTAGTATTTATATGAAAATTTTTAACTTGTATGAATTCATTAACTTAGTATCTATATGAAAATTATTTAGTATTTATATGAAAATTTTTAACTTGTATGAATTCATTAACTTAGTATCTATATGAAAATTATTTAGTATTTATATGATAATTTTTAACTTGTATGAATTCATTAACTTAGTATCTATATGAAAATTATTTAGTATTTATATGAAAATTTTTAACTTGTATGAATTCATTAACTTAGTATCTATATGAAAATTATTTAGTATTTATATGAAAATTTTTAACTTGTATGAATTCATTAACTTAGTATCTATATGAAAATTATTTAGTATTTATATGAAAATTATTTACTTGTATGAATTCATAAACTTAGTATCTATATGAAAATTATTTAGTATTTATATGAAAATTTTTAACTTGTATGAATTCATTAACTTAGTATCTATATGAAAATTATTTAGTATTTATATGAAAATTATTTACTTGTATGAATTCATAAACTTAGTATCTATATGAAAATTATTTACTTGTATGAATTCATAAACTTAGTATCTATATGAAAATTATTTAGTATTT
>NC_071673.1:10137500-10142500 GCF_028554725.1 Zeugodacus cucurbitae
ACAAATAAGCCACTATATATAGTGCGAACCGCACGACGTCCGAGACCCCAATCACTCCTTAACACGCGCTTGATCTTGCCGGCAATTCCTAACAATCGCTCCTCCACGTAAACCAAGTGAGGGTTGAAACACATCCTTTCGCCGATGGTCAATCCCAGATATTTGACTTGCGTCACATACCTGATATTGACCCCATTCATTCGGATAATCGGTGGACGAGCCGATGACAGTATGCCTTTCAAGAGCATTGTCACCGTCTTGTCAATCGATACTTCAACCCCCACACCTATACCCCAATTGTGAACAATTCCTAACAGTCGTTCACCCTTTCGTTCTAACTCCAATCGTGAACGACCGTCAACTAGGAGCAGAAGGTCGTCTGCATATGCACAACAACCACAAAGCGTTTCAAGTTGGCCAAGCAGAGAGTCCATCATTAGGTTCCAAATATATGGACCACAGATGGATCCCTGTGGGCAGCCCCGTTCTACCCTAATGTCCGCGCTACCATTCATTCCTACGATAGAGGCTTTTCTGTCCGAAAAGTAGCTCTGCCAGAGACTAATTTCCGGACAGCCAAGTTCCTCCAATCGTTGAATCACGCGATCCCAGATTAGGTGATCGAATGCCCCCTTGAAATCGACAAATATGCCAAGGACATATTTGTTGGCATTCTCCCGGACAGCACGCTGAACATACATCCAGGCGTCCTCTACACTACGTCCCTTCCTAAAGCCATACTGCCTATCCGACCTCAAATCCCTCGTTAGCTCCTGAAGCCGTTCCACCATAACCCTCTCCAGTACTTTACCCAGCACTGGAAGAAGACTGATGCCCCGATAAGATCGTGGATCACTCCTAATCTTATCAGGTGACTTCAGGAGAGGAACAACCCTAGCACTTTTCCACTCACGTGGAAAATACCCCTCACAAATGCACTTATCGTAAATGACCTCCAAGTATTCCGGAATGAACTTCCACAAGCTTTTGCACAACTCTCCGTTCAAACCATCAAGACCTGGGGATCGTTTAGACCTAACCAGGCTAAAGGCATATCCCAACTCCCCATCATCAAGTGGAGGAACCGGTACCTCTTGTGCAAGAGGTGCCAGCTCCTCAGCCCTAGGAAAGAATGCTCCTAACAGAACCCCTGCACACTCACTCCATGTTGATAACACAGTGTCGTCAACACGAAGAGAAGTGATGTCCTCCCTCCTACGACCCCTACAAATCCTTAAGACCTGACCCCAGGGGTCATCCCTATGCTCATTAACGAACCCCCTCCACTCCTCTTCTTTGATTTTAATTAGCATGGCCTTATACTCATGCATCGCACAACTAAAATCGTTCCTAATCTGGGCCAACCTATCCGAATTTGACCGCCGAGCGCGTTGAAACTTCCGTCTCAATCGCCGGACAGCCCTCCTCTTCAGGGTTAATTCCTGCGTCCACCACTTTATTTTCCTAACCCTAAAATCCTTATATTTCTTCAACAACCTATCGTTCACTCCCCAGACCAATTCGTACAACCGAGCAATTTGCTCGTCCACCCCCAGATTTTCAAACTCACTAAGCGGTATGTCCAATACCGCTTCCCTAACACACTGTCCATATTGGTTCAAGTCGATACCAGAGGTACGCCATCGCCGCAATGGACTTGCATGCGTCGAGGGAGGGGAATTAGGAGTAACCATAATTTTAATCAAATTATGATCGCTCAATCCCCACCCTCCCATAATCTCCCACCTAAAACTGAACGCCCTATTTGCTGCCTCATTGATCAAGGACACGTCAATGTCGCTCCCCCCTCTAGGACCATGAAATGTGTACCACACGCTTGGCTCATTTAGGATGTGGAGGCTGTTAGCGGCCATCCATTCGCTTAATGCCCGACCCCGAATGTGGCTCCGATATCTGTGCGCCCATCGAGAAAACTTGCTAAACCACATCGAGGACGTGGCATTCGCATCCATCCCTAGGATAAATGGGCTACCACTCGCAAGGAGTAGTAGGTTATCCATGTATCGCAGATAAGGCTCTATAGGTTCCCTAAACTTACAATACATGCTAGCAACAATCAGTCTACCGAACACCCCCTCTACAGAAACACATACACCCTCTTGTGACGAATCCAAAACTATGCAGTCATAGCTTGGGTCAGTCACAACTATTGCAGCATTACACCTAAGGTCCGTGTAGACCCTGAAACCCCCAGGAAGACCACTTACCATTCCAAAATTGGTGGCGTATGGCTCCTGGAGTAAGGCGATGCTGCACCCAGCCTCTATCATGCAACTCCCTAACTCGCACATAACTGCATAAGAATTCTGGCAATTTAATTGAAAAATCTCACCCATTAATGTCTGGCGAGAGCACGTCCGACAACCCCACAGTAAATCGGACAGGCAGCCGACATCATGAGATGTCCAGCTGGCCTTCCTTTAAATGCACAGTTGCGACAATGGGGGGCATTGACGCAACTGGCTGCCTTGTGGCCCTCCTGACCACACCTCCGACAGACGTCGGCCTTGGCCCTACATTCTGCCACTCGGTGATCAAAACCCATGCACCGGAAGCAGCCGGTCACGGGACTATCCGCACGGACACGGAAGGAGAACCACCTCACGTAGCACCTACCCGCATCTAGGAGGGTGGACATTAGTTTGTCCGTACCCTCTAGGACAACATTTGTCCTGCCATCAGTCGCCACCTTCCAGGGACGACTGACCATCCTCACGTCCGTCTTTTTGGACTCTGGGCTGAACTCCCGAAGGTTCAGCCGAAACAGCTCCTCCATGAATTCTTCATGGGATATCTCCGTATGTACACCCTGTACAACAACCCTGGGGCCCAACTTTTTATTGACGCTAACGTCCAACCCTACCTCACCGAATTTGGCGTTGCTCGCCACTTTCTCCCTCTCAGCAACAGAGGGAGTGCGTATCACTACGCCACCCCCCTTGATTGACTTCACATCATGGACACGAACGCCCAGTGAAGGACCCACCTCCTTAACGACTTTGTTTATGACTTCCTTTGAGGAAGTCACAGGAGCCTTGCTCCTCACCACAACCGACCAGGTTTCCACTGGTTTCCTCACCGTCGGCGCAATTGCCTCCAGCACGGGTGCTGGAGGGGCAGGCGCCGAGGGAGCAGCAGCAGCCGCCCCTGCTGTGCTCCGAGGGACAGAAGATGTCCCAATACCACCCTTCAAACCCTCAATTTGCCCACGAAGATGAGCATTTTCCGTCAGGACACTCATAAGGATCTCCTCATATTTAGAGGCGATCCCTACGAGTTCCTTCATCGTTGTGACTTCGAGGCTTTTCGCCCCGAACACAACCTCGTTCAACTGGGCTGTTACGGCTTTCATCGCCGTAACATGGCCCTCAACCCCAATAACACCCCCTTTACCCCCCTTGTTGCCCCCTACCTTGCTACGGCTGCTTTTGTTGCAACCGTATCCAGCTTCTGGAGTACTCCATCCGTCCCGCTCTCGCCCGAGTTCGCCTGTGGTGGCGAACCTAATCGCGCCTTCCTCTTGGGTGGGGGCCGCGAGGGTTGCCCCACTCCGTCCTCATCGGTCGATGACTCCACCTGGACCATTGAAGGCCCGGAGTCTTCGCTCTCCGCTGGGGCTTTTGCCCCTCTCCTCCGTGGTGGAGGCATTTCTCCTACACTCGCGCACAACAAAAACACAGAACTTTCACTACCTGCACTGTACACAATGTTTGTTATGGCAGATGCCGCTATATCCGCACTGCTGGGAAATCCCACACTTTGTTCACTAATCCACACACTAGTTAATGGCCTAAGCCGCTATCCTTACACACTTTTGGGAATACACACGATGTGTATAATCCCTCACGTACCTGCTTACTGTGTCTATTTCACTACAGGCTACCGACAGACCGGAAAAACCGAAAAATTTTATCACTTTCAGAAATACTGAAAAATACTTTTAAAATCGCTTTTAAAAACTCGCAATGATGCGCAAACACGTCCGTTCACTTCGAGGTTCTACAAACGAGTAGATAGGGACAGTAGGAATCTCGTTAATCCATTCATGCGCGTCACTAATTAGATGACGAGGCATTTGGCTACCTTAAGAGAGTCATAGTTACTCCCGCCGTTTACCCGCGCTTACTTGAATTTCTTCACTTTGACATTCAGAGCACTGGGCAGAAATCACATTGTGTCAACACCCGTTAGGGCCATCACAATGCTTTGTTTTAATTAGACAGTCGGATTCCCCAAGTCCGTGCCAGTTCTGAATTGATTGTTAATTGATAATCGTTATAATTAAATAAGAATATATATCTTGCGATATAATTCTTATAAAATTTTAGCAAGAAAGTTCCACAATTGGCTACGTAACTACTATCCGGGGAACAAGAACCGAAATTCTCTATTTACCCAGAACGAGTACATAAACCATGGTATTGCTTCCCAATCAAGCCCGACTATCTCAATCTTCAGAGCCAATCCTTATCCCGAAGTTACGGATCTAATTTGCCGACTTCCCTTACCTACATTATTCTATCGACTAGAGACTCTTCACCTTGGAGACCAGCTGCGGATATTGGTACGGCCTGTTGAGAAGTTTGCGTAACCCCACCATAAATTTTCAAGGTCCGAGGAGAAAATATCGACACAACAGTAAATGTCATGCTCTTCTAGTCCATCTACCATATCTCTCTTCGAAAGACTTCCATGGTAGTACGACTATAAAACAGAAAAGAAAACTCTTCCGATACCTCTCGACGGCTTCTTTATGGTCGTTCCTGTTGCCAGGATGAGCACAAGGCCCATTTTTAATAACAAACGGATACTCAACAGGTTACGGAATTGGAACCGTATTCCCTTTCGTTCAAAATTATTCAAGTGTTTAATTACTATGAAGAAAACATAATAATATATATTCTCAACAATTCATTAAAACTTGAAAATTTTCGGCTTTCGCCTTGAACTTAGGACCGACTAACTCGTGATCAACCACT
>NC_071673.1:10147500-10150000 GCF_028554725.1 Zeugodacus cucurbitae
CGAAATCGCGACAATAAATAATTATGAAATTTCTTCTACTATGGTCGGATTAAATAATTTACTTCATGTCATTTAAATTTCATATTATTGTATTATTTATTGCGGTCTTATTCGGACTTTGAGACTGTGTATCTTATCGTGAGAAAGAATTTTCGTTCTCTATACATATATAATATAATTATTAATGTAAGGACGATGTTTCTTCTTGTATTTGTTAAACTTTCAAATAATATCATTTTTTATACATTTTACTTTATTTCAATGCATATAGTGTATATATCTTTTTTTAAGAGTATATACGTTTTTCTTTTGATTTGAAATTAATAATTTCAATTCAATTATTTTTCATTTTATTTCATATATGATATGAAAGTATTCGAGCGTAATAATATAAATATTTAACTTTATTGAATTTTATTCTTTACCCACATATATTTTATGTGAATAGAAGAACAAACCCCAAAAAAAGTTAAATTAAAAAAAAAACGACTACATTATGTTAGGTATAGAATAATAATCTCAATTAATAACATTTCATTATTAACAAAATTATTTCTATTTAAACCAACTGTAGCAAACCAGGAATAAATTTTTTTGCTCTCATTTATATATTACACTTAAATACTTTTATAAATATATGAAAATAATTTTCATATAAGTACTAAGTATGCAATTTCATACAAGTATTAAAATTTTCATACAAGTACTAATGTTGAAGTTTCATACAACATATATGTTTTCTGCCACGTACACCTCACCAACCGGAAATCGTATGGAGAAAATCTTTTTAACCATATAAAAGTTTTAAATTCATATATATACAAGTAATTTATATCATTTTCTATGAGCATTATGCTTATAAGAAATATTACAACATCAAAAATAGCTTAACATTTATTTTTTTTTTTAAATTTTTTGTACTTATATGAAAATTATTTAGTTGTATGAATTCATACACTTAGTACTTATATGAAAATTAGTATCTATATGAAAATTAATTAGTATTTATATGAAATTTATTAAGTATCTATATGAAAATTATTTAGTATTTATATGAAAATTATTTACTTGTATGAATTCATAAACTTAGTATCTATATGAAAATTATTTAGTATTTATATGAAAATTTTTTACTTGTATGAATTCATAAACTTAGTATCTATATGAAAATTATTTAGTATTTATATGAAAATTTCTAACTTGTATGAATTCATTAACTTAGTATCTATATGAAAATTATTTAGTATTTATATGAAAATTTTTAACTTGTATGAATTCATTAACTTAGTATCTATATGAAAATTATTTAGTATTTATATGAAAATTTTTAACTTGTATGAATTCATTAACTTAGTATCTATATGAAAATTATTTAGTATTTATATGATAATTTTTAACTTGTATGAATTCATTAACTTAGTATCTATATGAAAATTATTTAGTATTTATATGAAAATTTTTAACTTGTATGAATTCATTAACTTAGTATCTATATGAAAATTATTTAGTATTTATATGAAAATTTTTAACTTGTATGAATTCATTAACTTAGTATCTATATGAAAATTATTTAGTATTTATATGAAAATTATTTACTTGTATGAATTCATAAACTTAGTATCTATATGAAAATTATTTAGTATTTATATGAAAATTTTTAACTTGTATGAATTCATTAACTTAGTATCTATATGAAAATTATTTAGTATTTATATGAAAATTATTTACTTGTATGAATTCATAAACTTAGTATCTATATGAAAATTATTTAGTATTTATATGAAAATTATTTACTTGTATGAATTCATAAACTTAGTATCTATATGAAAATTATTTAGTATTTATATGAAAATTTTTAAATTGTATGAATTCATTAACTTAGTATCTATATGAAAATTATTTAGTATTTATATGAAAATTATTTACTTGTATGAATTCATAAACTTAGTATCTATATGAAAATTATTTAGTATTTATATGAAAATTTTTTACTTGTATGAATTCATAAACTTAGTATCTATATGAAAATTATTTAGTATTTATATGAAAATTTTTTACTTGTATGAATTCATAAACTTAGTATCTATATGAAAATTATTTAGTATTTATATGAAAATTTTTTTACTTGTATGAACGTGGTTTCGGCGTTTTGGCTCTTTATATGTGGTTTCGGCTCTTCGCAAATAGGGACAGTAGGAATCTCCTGAATTCCTTTTTGCGCGTCACTAATAAGATGACGATGCATTTGGCTACGTAAATAAAATCATTTTTATGCCCGCCGTTTAACCAAATTTAGTTTTTTTTATATGCAAATATACGTGGTTTCGGCGTTTTGGCTCTTTATATGTGGTTTCGGCTCTTCGCAAATAGGGACAGTAGGAATCTCCTGAATTCCTTTTTGCGCGTCACTAATAAGATGACGATGCATTTGGCTACGTAAATAAAATCATTTTTATGCCCGCCGTTTAACCAAATTTAGTTTTTTTTATATGCAAATATA
>NC_071673.1:10155000-10160000 GCF_028554725.1 Zeugodacus cucurbitae
CCGTTCAAACCATCAAGACCTGGGGACCGTTTAGACCTAACCAGGCTAAAGGCATATCCCAACTCCCCATCATCAAGTGGAGGAACCGGTACCTCTTGTGCAAGAGGTGCCAGCTCCTCAGCCCTAGGAAAGAATGCTCCTAACAGAACCCCTGCACACTCACTCCAAGTTGATAACACGGTGTCATCAACACGAAGAGAAGTGATGTCCTCCCTCCTACGACCCCTACAAATCCTTAAGACCTGACCCCAGGGGTCATCCCTATGCTCATTAACGAACCCCCTCCACTCCTCTTCTTTGATTTTAATTAGCATGGCCTTATACTCATGCATCGCACAACTAAAATCGTTCCTAATCTGGGCCAACCTATCCGAATTTGACCGCCGAGCGCGTTGAAACTTCCGTCTCAATCGCCGGACAGCCCTCCTCTTCAGGGTTAATTCCTGCGTCCACCACTTTATTTTCCTAACCCTAAAATCCTTATATTTCTTCAACAACCTATCGTTCACTCCCCAGACCAATTCGTACAACCGAGCAATTTGCTCGTCCACCCCCAGGTTTTCAAACTCACTAAGCGGTATGTCCAATACCGCTTCCCTAACACACTGTCCATATTGGTTCAAGTCGATACCATAGGTACGCCATCGCCGCAATGGACTTGCATGCGTCGAGGGAGGGGAATTAGGAGTAACCATAATTTTAATCAAATTATGATCGCTCAATCCCCACCCTCCCATAATCTCCCACCTAAAACTGAACGCCCTATTTGCTGCCTCATTGATCAAGGACACGTCAATGTCGCTCCCCCCTCTAAGACCATGAAATGTGTACCACTCGCTTGGCTCATTTAGGATGTGGAGGCTGTTAGCGGCCATCCATTCGCTTAATGCCCGACCCCGAATGTGGCTCCGATATCTGTGCGCCCATCGAGAAAACTTGCTAAACCACATCGAGGACGTGGCATTCGCATCCATCCCTAGGATAAATGGGCTACCACTCGCAAGGAGTAGTAGGTTATCCATGTATCGCAGATAAGGCTCTATAGGTTCCCTAAACTTACAATACATGCTAGCAACAATCAGTCTACCGAACACCCCCTCTACAGAAACACATACACCCTCTTGTGACGAATCCAAAACTATGCAGTCATAGCTTGGGTCAGTCACAACTATTGCAGCATTACACCTAAGGTCCGTGTAGACCCTGAAACCCCCAGGAAGACCACTTACCATTCCAAAATTGGTGGCATATGGCTCCTGGAGTAAGGCGATGCTGCACCCAGCCTCTATCATGCAACTCCCTAACTCGCACATAACTGCATAAGAATTCTGGCAATTTAATTGAAAAATCTCACCCATTAATGTCTGGCGAGAGCACGTCCGACAACCCCACAGTAAATCGGACAGGCAGCCGACATCATGAGATGTCCAGCTGGCCTTCCTTTAAATGCACAGTTGCGACAATGGGGGGCATTGACGCAACTGGCTGCCTTGTGGCCCTCCTGACCACACCTCCGACAGACGTCGGCCTTGGCCCTGCATTCTGCCACTCGGTGATCAAAACCCATGCACCGGAAGCAGCCGGACACGGGACTATCCGCACGGACACGGAAGGAGAACCACTTGACGTAGCACCTACCCGCATCCAGGAGGGTGGACATTAGTTTGTCCGTACCCTCTAGGACAACATTTGTCCTGCCATCAATCGCCACCTTCCAGGGGCGACTGACCATCCTCACGTCCGTCTTTTTGGACTCTGGGCTGAACTCCCGAAGGTTCAGCCGAAATAGCTCCTCCATGAATTCTTCATGGGATATCTCCGTATGTACACCCTGTACAACAACCCTGGGGCCCAACTTTTTATTGACGCTAACGTCCAACCCTACCTCACCGAATTTGGCGTTGCTCGCCACTTTCTCCCTCTCAGCAACAGAGGGAGTGCGTATCACTACGCCACCCCCCTTGATTGACTTCACATCATGGACACGAACACCCAGTGAAGGCCCCACCTCCTTAACAACTTTATTTATGACTTCCTTAGAGGAAGTCACAGGAGCCTTGCTCCTCACCACAACTGACCAGGTTTCCACTGGTTTCCTCACCGTCGGCGCAATTGCCTCCAGCACGGGTGCCGGAGGGGCAGGCGCCGAGGGAGCAGCAGCAGCCGCCCCTGCTGTGCTTCGAGGGACGGAAGATGTCCCACAACCCCCCTTCAATCCCTCAATTTGCCCACGAAGATGAGCATTTTCTGTTAGGACACTCATAAGAATCTCCTCATATTTAGAGGCGATCCCTACGAGTTCCTTCACTTTTGTGACTTCGAGGCTTTCCGCCCCGAACACAACCTCGTTCAACTGGGCTGTTACGGCTTTCATCGCCGTAACATGGCCCCCACCCCCAATAGCACCCCCTTTACCCCCCTTGTTGCCCCCTACCTTGCTGTTTGGGCAACCTTGCCTGCTTCCACTGGCTCCGTCCTTCGCCGCCGTCTTCAGGTCTACGGCTGCTTTGGTTGCAACCGTACCCAGCTTCTGGAGTACCCCATCTGTACCGCTCTCTCCTGAGTTCGCCTGTGGTGGCGAACCCAATCGCGCCTTCCTCTTAGGTGGGGGCCGTAAGGGTTGCCCCACTCCGTCCTCGTCCGTCGATGACTCCACCTGGACCATTGAAGGCCCGGAGTCTTCACTCTCCGCTGGGGCTTTTGCCCCTCTCCTCCGTGGTGGAGGCATTTCTCCTACACAATCACAATCACACACAGCACTAATGTCACTTTCACTACCTGCACTGCACAAGGGTTTGTAATGGCAGATGCCGCTATACCCGCACTGCTGGGAAATCCCACACTTAGTTCACTAATACACACTACGTTAATGGCCTAAGCCGCTATCCTCACACACTTTTGGGAATACACACGATGTGTATAATCCCTCACGTACCTGCTCACTGTGTCTATTTTCACAACAGGCTACCGACAGACCGGAAAAACCGAAAAATTTTATCACTTTCAGAAACACTGAAAAATACTTAAAAATCGCTTTTTAAAAACTCGCAATGATGCGCAAACACGTCCGTTCACTTCGAGGTTCTACAAACGAGTAGATAGGGACAGTAGGAATCTCGTTAATCCATTCATGCGCGTCACTAATTAGATGACGAGGCATTTGGCTACCTTAAGAGAGTCATAGTTACTCCCGCCGTTTACCCGCGCTTACTTGAATTTCTTCACTTTGACATTCAGAGCACTGGGCAGAAATCACATTGTGTCAACACCCGTTAGGGCCATCACAATGCTTTGTTTTAATTAGACAGTCGGATTCCCCAAGTCCGTGCCAGTTCTGAATTGATTGTTAATTGATAATCGTTATAATTAAATAAGAATATATATCTTGCGATATAATTCTTATAAAATTTTAGCAAGAAAGTTCCACAATTGGCTACGTAACTACTATCCGGGGAACAAGAACCGAAATTCTCTATTTACCCAGAACGAGTACATAAACCATGGTATTGCTTCCCAATCAAGCCCGACTATCTCAATCTTCAGAGCCAATCCTTATCCCGAAGTTACGGATCTAATTTGCCGACTTCCCTTACCTACATTATTCTATCGACTAGAGACTCTTCACCTTGGAGACCAGCTGCGGATATTGGTACGGCCTGTTGAGAAGTTTGCGTAACCCCACCATAAATTTTCAAGGTCCGAGGAGAAAATATCGACACAACAGTAAATGTCATGCTCTTCTAGTCCATCTACCATATCTCTCTTCGAAAGACTTCCATGGTAGTACGACTATAAAACAGAAAAGAAAACTCTTCCGATACCTCTCGACGGCTTCTTTATGGTCGTTCCTGTTGCCAGGATGAGCACAAGGCCCATTTTTAATAACAAACGGATACTCAACAGGTTACGGAATTGGAACCGTATTCCCTTTCGTTCAAAATTATTCAAGTGTTTAATTACTATGAAGAAAACATAATAATATATATTCTCAACAATTCATTAAAACTTGAAAATTTTCGGCTTTCGCCTTGAACTTAGGACCGACTAACTCGTGATCAACCACTGTTCACACGAAACCCTTCTCCACTTCAGTCCTCCAAGGTCTCATTCGATTATTTGCTACTACCACCAAGATCTGTACCAATGGCGGCTCCATGCAGGCTTACGCCAAACACTTCTAAGCACACCATTGTACCCTCCTACTCACTAAAGTTTCAAAATTTATAATCCAACCGAAATTGTATTATAAATCATGTACTTTAGCGGTAATGTATAGGTATACAACTTAAGCGCCATCCATTTTAAGGGCTAGTTGCTTCGGCAGGTGAGTTGTTACACACTCCTTAGCGGATTACGACTTCCATGTCCACCGTCCTGCTGTTTTAAGCAACCAACGCCTTTCATGGTATCTGCATGAGTTGTTAATTTGGGCACCGTAACATTACGTTTGGTTCATCCCACAGCGCCAGTTCTGCTTACCAAAAGTGGCCCACTGGGCACATTATATCATAACCTCAACCTTCATATCAAGAAAGGTGAGGTTCTTACCCATTTAAAGTTTGAGAATAGGTTAAGGTCGTTTCGACCCTAAGGCCTCTAATCATTCGCTTTACCAGATAAGATTATTTTACATAATATTTAAATGCACCAGCTATCCTGAGGGAAACTTCGGAGGGAACCAGCTACTAGATGGTTCGATTGGTCTTTCGCCCCTATACTCAATTCTGACAATCGATTTGCACGTCAGAACTGTTTCGGTCTTCCATCAGGGTTTCCCCTGACTTCAACCTGATCAAGTATAGTTCACCATCTTTCGGGTCACAGCATATATGCTCAAGGTACGCTCCAGTTAGAGGTATAAATAATAATAAATTATCATTATACATAACTATATGGAACGCCCCGGGATTGAATTAATAGTAAAATATTTCACTAAAAATTAATCCCATTATATAAAAGTTAAGTTAATTTCGCCATTAGGTTTAATATAACCCAATGAC
>NC_071673.1:10170000-10177500 GCF_028554725.1 Zeugodacus cucurbitae
AATGTCCGAGTACATCGGGCATTCCGCTATGATATGCATCCAGTCCTCAGAGTGTGCCCCACATATACACTCCGGACTTCCGGAAAGGTTCCTTTGATGCAAAAATGCATTCAAAGGTCCATGTCCGGTAAGCAAGAAACCCAGACTCATACAGAATCTGAAGTCTGGGTTTTCCTCTACAAACCTAACATCCCGAATGTACTCGTAGGTCACCCGACCGCTAGGGCTATTGTCCCAACGGTCTTGCCACCTACTCCTAACGCTATCATATAGAAGCCTTTTGCTCCTTAGATAGCCCTCCCTCGCAACATCCTCATCGGAAATCCAATTCGACAGCAATGAGACACTTAAGCCTCTTCTTAACCTAAATGCAACAGCACGCTGTATAACAATCAGGTCAAGAGGAGGCGCACCTAACAACACCTGCAACGCATCTGTAGAAATTGTGCGACATACAGGCAAACAGGCAAGCATCAAACAACGTTGTATGGAAAGAAGTTTTTGGCGACCCCTGACCTTTGATGCTAATTCCCACCATATAGCGGCTCCATATGTGGCACAGGCCACAAATAAGCCACTATATATAGTGCGAACCGCACGACGTCCGAGACCCCAATCACTCCTTAACACGCGCTTGATCTTGCCGGCAATTCCTAACAATCGCTCCTCCACGTAAACCAAGTGAGGGTTGAAACACATCCTTTCGCCGATGGTCAATCCCAGATATTTGACTTGCGTCACATACCTGATATTGACCCCATTCATTCGGATAATCGGTGGACGAGCCGATGACAGTATGCCTTTCAAGAGCATTGTCACCGTCTTGTCAATCGATACGTCAACCCCCACACCTATACCCCAATTGTGAACAATTCCTAACAGTCGTTCACCCTTTCGTTCTAACTCCAATCGTGAACGACCGTCAACTAGGAGCAGAAGGTCGTCTGCATATGCACAACAACCACAAAGCGTTTCAAGTTGGCCAAGCAGAGAGTCCATCATTAGGTTCCAAATATATGGACCACAGATGGATCCCTGTGGGCAGCCTCGTTCTACCCTAATGTCCGCGCTACCATTCATTCCTACGATGGAGGCTTTTCTGTCCGAAAAGTAGCTCTGCCAGAGACTAATTTCCGGACAGCCAAGTTCCTCCAATCGTTGAATCACCCGATTCCAGATTAGGTAATCAAATGCCCCCTTGAAATCGACAAATATGCCAAGGACATATTTGTTGGCATTCTCCCGGACAGCACGCTGAACATACATCCAGGCGTCCTCTACACTACGTCCCTTCCTAAAGCCATACTGCCTATCCGACCTCAAATCCCGCGTTAGCTCCTGAAGCCGTTCCACCATAACCCTCTCCAGTACTTTACCCAGCACTGGAAGAAGACTGATGCCCCGATAAGATCGTGGATCACTCCTAATCTTATCAGGTGACTTCAGGAGAGGAACAACCCTAGCACTTTTCCACTCACGTGGAAAATACCCCTCACAAATGCACTTATCGTAAATGACCTCCAAGTATTCTGGAATGAACTTCCACAAGCTTTTGCACAACTCTCCGTTCAAACCATCAAGACCTGGGGACCGTTTAGACCTAACCAGGCTAAAGGCATATCCCAACTCCCCATCATCAAGTGGAGGAACCGGTACCTCTTGTGCAAGAGGTGCCAGCTCCTCAGCCCTAGGAAAGAATGCTCCTAACAGAACCCCTGCACACTCACTCCAAGTTGATAACACGGTGTCATCAACACGAAGAGAAGTGATGTCCTCCCTCCTACGACCCCTACAAATCCTTAAGACCTGACCCCAGGGGTCATCCCTATGCTCATTAACGAACCCCCTCCACTCCTCTTCTTTGATTTTAATTAGCATGGCCTTATACTCATGCATCGCACAACTAAAATCGTTCCTAATCTGGGCCAACCTATCCGAATTTGACCGCCGAGCGCGTTGAAACTTCCGTCTCAATCGCCGGACAGCCCTCCTCTTCAGGGTTAATTCCTGCGTCCACCACTTTATTTTCCTAACCCTAAAATCCTTATATTTCTTCAACAACCTATCGTTCACTCCCCAGACCAATTCGTACAACCGAGCAATTTGCTCGTCCACCCCCAGGTTTTCAAACTCACTAAGCGGTATGTCCAATACCGCTTCCCTAACACACTGTCCATATTGGTTCAAGTCGATACCATAGGTACGCCATCGCCGCAATGGACTTGCATGCGTCGAGGGAGGGGAATTAGGAGTAACCATAATTTTAATCAAATTATGATCGCTCAATCCCCACCCTCCCATAATCTCCCACCTAAAACTGAACGCCCTATTTGCTGCCTCATTGATCAAGGACACGTCAATGTCGCTCCCCCCTCTAAGACCATGAAATGTGTACCACTCGCTTGGCTCATTTAGGATGTGGAGGCTGTTAGCGGCCATCCATTCGCTTAATGCCCGACCCCGAATGTGGCTCCGATATCTGTGCGCCCATCGAGAAAACTTGCTAAACCACATCGAGGACGTGGCATTCGCATCCATCCCTAGGATAAATGGGCTACCACTCGCAAGGAGTAGTAGGTTATCCATGTATCGCAGATAAGGCTCTATAGGTTCCCTAAACTTACAATACATGCTAGCAACAATCAGTCTACCGAACACCCCCTCTACAGAAACACATACACCCTCTTGTGACGAATCCAAAACTATGCAGTCATAGCTTGGGTCAGTCACAACTATTGCAGCATTACACCTAAGGTCCGTGTAGACCCTGAAACCCCCAGGAAGACCACTTACCATTCCAAAATTGGTGGCATATGGCTCCTGGAGTAAGGCGATGCTGCACCCAGCCTCTATCATGCAACTCCCTAACTCGCACATAACTGCATAAGAATTCTGGCAATTTAATTGAAAAATCTCACCCATTAATGTCTGGCGAGAGCACGTCCGACAACCCCACAGTAAATCGGACAGGCAGCCGACATCATGAGATGTCCAGCTGGCCTTCCTTTAAATGCACAGTTGCGACAATGGGGGGCATTGACGCAACTGGCTGCCTTGTGGCCCTCCTGACCACACCTCCGACAGACGTCGGCCTTGGCCCTGCATTCTGCCACTCGGTGATCAAAACCCATGCACCGGAAGCAGCCGGACACGGGACTATCCGCACGGACACGGAAGGAGAACCACTTGACGTAGCACCTACCCGCATCCAGGAGGGTGGACATTAGTTTGTCCGTACCCTCTAGGACAACATTTGTCCTGCCATCAATCGCCACCTTCCAGGGGCGACTGACCATCCTCACGTCCGTCTTTTTGGACTCTGGGCTGAACTCCCGAAGGTTCAGCCGAAATAGCTCCTCCATGAATTCTTCATGGGATATCTCCGTATGTACACCCTGTACAACAACCCTGGGGCCCAACTTTTTATTGACGCTAACGTCCAACCCTACCTCACCGAATTTGGCGTTGCTCGCCACTTTCTCCCTCTCAGCAACAGAGGGAGTGCGTATCACTACGCCACCCCCCTTGATTGACTTCACATCATGGACACGAACACCCAGTGAAGGCCCCACCTCCTTAACAACTTTATTTATGACTTCCTTAGAGGAAGTCACAGGAGCCTTGCTCCTCACCACAACTGACCAGGTTTCCACTGGTTTCCTCACCGTCGGCGCAATTGCCTCCAGCACGGGTGCCGGAGGGGCAGGCGCCGAGGGAGCAGCAGCAGCCGCCCCTGCTGTGCTTCGAGGGACGGAAGATGTCCCACAACCCCCCTTCAATCCCTCAATTTGCCCACGAAGATGAGCATTTTCTGTTAGGACACTCATAAGAATCTCCTCATATTTAGAGGCGATCCCTACGAGTTCCTTCACTTTTGTGACTTCGAGGCTTTCCGCCCCGAACACAACCTCGTTCAACTGGGCTGTTACGGCTTTCATCGCCGTAACATGGCCCCCACCCCCAATAGCACCCCCTTTACCCCCCTTGTTGCCCCCTACCTTGCTGTTTGGGCAACCTTGCCTGCTTCCACTGGCTCCGTCCTTCGCCGCCGTCTTCAGGTCTACGGCTGCTTTGGTTGCAACCGTACCCAGCTTCTGGAGTACCCCATCTGTACCGCTCTCTCCTGAGTTCGCCTGTGGTGGCGAACCCAATCGCGCCTTCCTCTTAGGTGGGGGCCGTAAGGGTTGCCCCACTCCGTCCTCGTCCGTCGATGACTCCACCTGGACCATTGAAGGCCCGGAGTCTTCACTCTCCGCTGGGGCTTTTGCCCCTCTCCTCCGTGGTGGAGGCATTTCTCCTACACAATCACAATCACACACAGCACTAATGTCACTTTCACTACCTGCACTGCACAAGGGTTTGTAATGGCAGATGCCGCTATACCCGCACTGCTGGGAAATCCCACACTTAGTTCACTAATACACACTACGTTAATGGCCTAAGCCGCTATCCTCACACACTTTTGGGAATACACACGATGTGTATAATCCCTCACGTACCTGCTCACTGTGTCTATTTTCACAACAGGCTACCGACAGACCGGAAAAACCGAAAAATTTTATCACTTTCAGAAACACTGAAAAATACTTAAAAATCGCTTTTTAAAAACTCGCAATGATGCGCAAACACGTCCGTTCACTTCGAGGTTCTACAAACGAGTAGATAGGGACAGTAGGAATCTCGTTAATCCATTCATGCGCGTCACTAATTAGATGACGAGGCATTTGGCTACCTTAAGAGAGTCATAGTTACTCCCGCCGTTTACCCGCGCTTACTTGAATTTCTTCACTTTGACATTCAGAGCACTGGGCAGAAATCACATTGTGTCAACACCCGTTAGGGCCATCACAATGCTTTGTTTTAATTAGACAGTCGGATTCCCCAAGTCCGTGCCAGTTCTGAATTGATTGTTAATTGATAATCGTTATAATTAAATAAGAATATATATCTTGCGATATAATTCTTATAAAATTTTAGCAAGAAAGTTCCACAATTGGCTACGTAACTACTATCCGGGGAACAAGAACCGAAATTCTCTATTTACCCAGAACGAGTACATAAACCATGGTATTGCTTCCCAATCAAGCCCGACTATCTCAATCTTCAGAGCCAATCCTTATCCCGAAGTTACGGATCTAATTTGCCGACTTCCCTTACCTACATTATTCTATCGACTAGAGACTCTTCACCTTGGAGACCAGCTGCGGATATTGGTACGGCCTGTTGAGAAGTTTGCGTAACCCCACCATAAATTTTCAAGGTCCGAGGAGAAAATATCGACACAACAGTAAATGTCATGCTCTTCTAGTCCATCTACCATATCTCTCTTCGAAAGACTTCCATGGTAGTACGACTATAAAACAGAAAAGAAAACTCTTCCGATACCTCTCGACGGCTTCTTTATGGTCGTTCCTGTTGCCAGGATGAGCACAAGGCCCATTTTTAATAACAAACGGATACTCAACAGGTTACGGAATTGGAACCGTATTCCCTTTCGTTCAAAATTATTCAAGTGTTTAATTACTATGAAGAAAACATAATAATATATATTCTCAACAATTCATTAAAACTTGAAAATTTTCGGCTTTCGCCTTGAACTTAGGACCGACTAACTCGTGATCAACCACTGTTCACACGAAACCCTTCTCCACTTCAGTCCTCCAAGGTCTCATTCGATTATTTGCTACTACCACCAAGATCTGTACCAATGGCGGCTCCATGCAGGCTTACGCCAAACACTTCTAAGCACACCATTGTACCCTCCTACTCACTAAAGTTTCAAAATTTATAATCCAACCGAAATTGTATTATAAATCATGTACTTTAGCGGTAATGTATAGGTATACAACTTAAGCGCCATCCATTTTAAGGGCTAGTTGCTTCGGCAGGTGAGTTGTTACACACTCCTTAGCGGATTACGACTTCCATGTCCACCGTCCTGCTGTTTTAAGCAACCAACGCCTTTCATGGTATCTGCATGAGTTGTTAATTTGGGCACCGTAACATTACGTTTGGTTCATCCCACAGCGCCAGTTCTGCTTACCAAAAGTGGCCCACTGGGCACATTATATCATAACCTCAACCTTCATATCAAGAAAGGTGAGGTTCTTACCCATTTAAAGTTTGAGAATAGGTTAAGGTCGTTTCGACCCTAAGGCCTCTAATCATTCGCTTTACCAGATAAGATTATTTTACATAATATTTAAATGCACCAGCTATCCTGAGGGAAACTTCGGAGGGAACCAGCTACTAGATGGTTCGATTGGTCTTTCGCCCCTATACTCAATTCTGACAATCGATTTGCACGTCAGAACTGTTTCGGTCTTCCATCAGGGTTTCCCCTGACTTCAACCTGATCAAGTATAGTTCACCATCTTTCGGGTCACAGCATATATGCTCAAGGTACGCTCCAGTTAGAGGTATAAATAATAATAAATTATCATTATACATAACTATATGGAACGCCCCGGGATTGAATTAATAGTAAAATATTTCACTAAAAATTAATCCCATTATATAAAAGTTAAGTTAATTTCGCCATTAGGTTTAATATAACCCAATGACTTGCACATATGTTAGACTCCTTGGTCCGTGTTTCAAGACGGGTCCCGAAGGTATCCTGAATCTTTCGCATTGTTAATCATATAAATGCATACAATTAATATTAAAATCAATGATAATAATATTATTGTAAAATTCAAAAGAATTTAAGCATTATATATGTAAAATCTATCAACACTTTATCAAATCATCAGTATTTATTCTATGTTAATAAGCTAAAAGCAAATTAATTTGAATAAACTTAACACCAATGATCTTTTGATAAATATTTTATTATGTTAATAGATTACAATGTCCTTATATGAAAAAAATGCACACTATTACTATAATATTATAAATATCACAGTTATAATGATGAATTTTTCATAATGGATATTCAGGTTCATCGGGCTTAACCTCTAAGCAGTTTCACGTACTATTTAACTCTCTATTCAGAGTTCTTTTCAACTTTCCCTCACGGTACTTGTTTACTATCGGTCTCATGGTTATATTTAGTTTTAGATGGAGTTTACCACCCACTTAGTGCTGCACTATCAAGCAACACGACTCTTTGGAAATATCTTTCTAGTAATCATTAACGTTATACGGGCCTGGCACCCTCTATGGGTAAATGGCCTCATTTAAGAAGGACTTAAATCGTTAATTTCTCATACTAGATATTAAGATATTCCATACACTGCATCTCACATTTGCCATATAGACAAAGTGACTTAGTGCTGAACTATTTTCTTTTCGCTCGCCGCTACTAAGAAAATCCTTGTTAGTTTCTTTTCCTCCCCTCATTAATATGCTTAAATTCAGGGGGTAGTCCCATATGAGTTGAGGTTGTATAAAAATATTTATATTTATTTTATATTTTAGCTTTTTGCTATTTTAAAGAAACATACATAATTATTTCTTAACACCAATATAATTTTCTTAATAATAAATATTCAATCT
>NC_071673.1:10180000-10182500 GCF_028554725.1 Zeugodacus cucurbitae
TCCAATTACAGGGCCTCGGATATGAGTCCTGTATTGTTATTTTTCGTCACTACCTCCCCGAACTGGGAGTGGGTAATTTACGCGCCTGCTGCCTTCCTTAGATGTGGTAGCCGTTTCTCAGGCTCCCTCTCCGGAATCGAACCCTGATTCCCCGTTACCCGTTGCAACCATGGTAGTCCTAGATACTACCATCAAAAGTTGATAGGGCAGACATTTGAAAGATCTGTCGTCGGTACGAGACCATACGATCTGCAAGTTATCTAGAGTTCAACCAATATAACGATCTTACGATCGCTTGGTTTTAGCCTAATAAAAGCACACGTTCCAAAAGGTCCGTGTTTATTTTGCATGTATTAGCTCTAGAATTACCACAGTTATCCAAGTAACTGTTAACGATCTATGGAACCATAACTGATATAATGAGCCTTTTGCGGTTTCACTTTTAATTTGTTTGTACTTAGACATGCATGGCTTAATCTTTGAGACAAGCATATAACTACTGGCAGGATCAACCAGAATAATATTTTTTATTCATTTATATAATATTTTTTATACTATATAAATTTTTATAATGATATTTTCAATATTTGAAAATTAAGTACACGACATATACACAATGCAAAGGAGAACGAAATCGCGACAATAAATAATTATGAAATTTCTTCTACTATGGTCGGATTAAATAATTTACTTCATGTCATTTAAATTTCATATTATTGTATTATTTATTGCGGTCTTATTCGGACTTTGAGACTGTGTATCTTATCGTGAGAAAGAATTTTCGTTCTCTATACATATATAATATAATTATTAATGTAAGGACGATGTTTCTTCTTGTATTTGTTAAACTTTCAAATAATATCATTTTTTATACATTTTACTTTATTTCAATGCATATAGTGTATATATCTTTTTTTAAGAGTATATACGTTTTTCTTTTGATTTGAAATTAATAATTTCAATTCAATTATTTTTCATTTTATTTCATATATGATATGAAAGTATTCGAGCGTAATAATATAAATATTTAACTTTATTGAATTTTATTCTTTACCCACATATATTTTATGTGAATAGAAGAACAAACCCCAAAAAAAGTTAAATTAAAAAAAAAACGACTACATTATGTTAGGTATAGAATAATAATCTCAATTAATAACATTTCATTATTAACAAAATTATTTCTATTTAAACCAACTGTAGCAAACCAGGAATAAATTTTTTTGCTCTCATTTATATATTACACTTAAATACTTTTATAAATATATGAAAATAATTTTCATATAAGTACTAAGTATGCAATTTCATACAAGTATTAAAATTTTCATACAAGTACTAATGTTGAAGTTTCATACAACATATATGTTTTCTGCCACGTACACCTCACCAACCGGAAATCGTATGGAGAAAATCTTTTTAACCATATAAAAGTTTTAAATTCATATATATACAAGTAATTTATATCATTTTCTATGAGCATTATGCTTATAAGAAATATTACAACATCAAAAATAGCTTAACATTTATTTTTTTTTTTAAATTTTTTGTACTTATATGAAAATTATTTAGTTGTATGAATTCATACACTTAGTACTTATATGAAAATTAGTATCTATATGAAAATTAATTAGTATTTATATGAAATTTATTAAGTATCTATATGAAAATTATTTAGTATTTATATGAAAATTATTTACTTGTATGAATTCATAAACTTAGTATCTATATGAAAATTATTTAGTATTTATATGAAAATTTTTTACTTGTATGAATTCATAAACTTAGTATCTATATGAAAATTATTTAGTATTTATATGAAAATTTCTAACTTGTATGAATTCATTAACTTAGTATCTATATGAAAATTATTTAGTATTTATATGAAAATTTTTAACTTGTATGAATTCATTAACTTAGTATCTATATGAAAATTATTTAGTATTTATATGAAAATTTTTAACTTGTATGAATTCATTAACTTAGTATCTATATGAAAATTATTTAGTATTTATATGATAATTTTTAACTTGTATGAATTCATTAACTTAGTATCTATATGAAAATTATTTAGTATTTATATGAAAATTTTTAACTTGTATGAATTCATTAACTTAGTATCTATATGAAAATTATTTAGTATTTATATGAAAATTTTTAACTTGTATGAATTCATTAACTTAGTATCTATATGAAAATTATTTAGTATTTATATGAAAATTATTTACTTGTATGAATTCATAAACTTAGTATCTATATGAAAATTATTTAGTATTTATATGAAAATTTTTAACTTGTATGAATTCATTAACTTAGTATCTATATGAAAATTATTTAGTATTTATATGAAAATTATTTACTTGTATGAATTCATAAACTTAGTATCTATATGAAAATTATTTAGTATTTATATGAAAATTATTTACTTGTATGAATTCATAAACTTAGTATCTATATGAAAATTATTTAGTATTTATATGAAAATTTTTAAATTGTATGAATT
>NC_071673.1:10187500-10200000 GCF_028554725.1 Zeugodacus cucurbitae
GTCGTCTGCATATGCACAACAACCACAAAGCGTTTCAAGTTGGCCAAGGCCAAGTTGAAGGCCCGGAGTCTTCGCTCTCCGCTGGGGCTTTTGCCCCTCTCCTCCGTGGTGGAGGCATTTCTCCTACACTCGCGCACAACAAAAACACAGAACTTTCACTACCTGCACTGTACACAATGTTTGTTATGGCAGATGCCGCTATATCCGCACTGCTGGGAAATCCCACACTTTGTTCACTAATCCACACACTAGTTAATGGCCTAAGCCGCTATCCTTACACACTTTTGGGAATACACACGATGTGTATAATCCCTCACGTACCTGCTTACTGTGTCTATTTCACTACAGGCTACCGACAGACCGGAAAAACCGAAAAATTTTATCACTTTCAGAAACACTGAAAAATACTTAAAAATCGCTTTTAAAAACTCGCAATGATGCGCAAACACGTCCGTTCACTTCGAGGTTCTACAAACAACTCAGTAGATAGGGACAGTAGGAATCTCGTTAATCCATTCATGCGCGTCACTAATTAGATGACGAGGCATTTGGCTACCTTAAGAGAGTCATAGTTACTCCCGCCGTTTACCCGCGCTTACTTGAATTTCTTCACTTTGACATTCAGAGCACTGGGCAGAAATCACATTGTGTCAACACCCGTTAGGGCCATCACAATGCTTTGTTTTAATTAGACAGTCGGATTCCCCAAGTCCGTGCCAGTTCTGAATTGATTGTTAATTGATAATCGTTATAATTAAATAAGAATATATATCTTGCGATATAATTCTTATAAAATTTTAGCAAGAAAGTTCCACAATTGGCTACGTAACTACTATCCGGGGAACAAGAACCGAAATTCTCTATTTACCCAGAACGAGTACATAAACCATGGTATTGCTTCCCAATCAAGCCCGACTATCTCAATCTTCAGAGCCAATCCTTATCCCGAAGTTACGGATCTAATTTGCCGACTTCCCTTACCTACATTATTCTATCGACTAGAGACTCTTCACCTTGGAGACCAGCTGCGGATATTGGTACGGCCTGTTGAGAAGTTTGCGTAACCCCACCATAAATTTTCAAGGTCCGAGGAGAAAATATCGACACAACAGTAAATGTCATGCTCTTCTAGTCCATCTACCATATCTCTCTTCGAAAGACTTCCATGGTAGTACGACTATAAAACAGAAAAGAAAACTCTTCCGATACCTCTCGACGGCTTCTTTATGGTCGTTCCTGTTGCCAGGATGAGCACAAGGCCCATTTTTAATAACAAACGGATACTCAACAGGTTACGGAATTGGAACCGTATTCCCTTTCGTTCAAAATTATTCAAGTGTTTAATTACTATGAAGAAAACATAATAATTATATATTCTCAACAATTCATTAAAACTTGAAAATTTTCGGCTTTCGCCTTGAACTTAGGACCGACTAACTCGTGATCAACCACTGTTCACACGAAACCCTTCTCCACTTCAGTCCTCCAAGGTCTCATTCGATTATTTGCTACTACCACCAAGATCTGTACCAATGGCGGCTCCATGCAGGCTTACGCCAAACACTTCTAAGCACACCATTGTACCCTCCTACTCACTAAAGTTTCAAAATTTATAATCCAACCGAAATTGTATTATAAATCATGTACTTTAGCGGTAATGTATAGGTATACAACTTAAGCGCCATCCATTTTAAGGGCTAGTTGCTTCGGCAGGTGAGTTGTTACACACTCCTTAGCGGATTACGACTTCCATGTCCACCGTCCTGCTGTTTTAAGCAACCAACGCCTTTCATGGTATCTGCATGAGTTGTTAATTTGGGCACCGTAACATTACGTTTGGTTCATCCCACAGCGCCAGTTCTGCTTACCAAAAGTGGCCCACTGGGCACATTATATCATAACCTCAACCTTCATATCAAGAAAGGTGAGGTTCTTACCCATTTAAAGTTTGAGAATAGGTTAAGGTCGTTTCGACCCTAAGGCCTCTAATCATTCGCTTTACCAGATAAGATTATTTTACATAATATTTAAATGCACCAGCTATCCTGAGGGAAACTTCGGAGGGAACCAGCTACTAGATGGTTCGATTGGTCTTTCGCCCCTATACTCAATTCTGACAATCGATTTGCACGTCAGAACTGTTTCGGTCTTCCATCAGGGTTTCCCCTGACTTCAACCTGATCAAGTATAGTTCACCATCTTTCGGGTCACAGCATATATGCTCAAGGTACGCTCCAGTTAGAGGTATAAATAATAATAAATTATCATTATACATAACTATATGGAACGCCCCGGGATTGAATTAATAGTAAAATATTTCACTAAAAATTAATCCCATTATATAAAAGTTAAGTTAATTTCGCCATTAGGTTTAATATAACCCAATGACTTGCACATATGTTAGACTCCTTGGTCCGTGTTTCAAGACGGGTCCCGAAGGTATCCTGAATCTTTCGCATTGTTAATCATATAAATGCATACAATTAATATTAAAATCAATGATAATAATATTATTGTAAAATTCAAAAGAATTTAAGCATTATATATGTAAAATCTATCAACACTTTATCAAATCATCAGTATTTATTCTATGTTAATAAGCTAAAAGCAAATTAATTTGAATAAACTTAACACCAATGATCTTTTGATAAATATTTTATTATGTTAATAGATTACAATGTCCTTATATGAAAAAAATGCACACTATTACTATAATATTATAAATATCACAGTTATAATGATGAATTTTTCATAATGGATATTCAGGTTCATCGGGCTTAACCTCTAAGCAGTTTCACGTACTATTTAACTCTCTATTCAGAGTTCTTTTCAACTTTCCCTCACGGTACTTGTTTACTATCGGTCTCATGGTTATATTTAGTTTTAGATGGAGTTTACCACCCACTTAGTGCTGCACTATCAAGCAACACGACTCTTTGGAAATATCTTTCTAGTAATCATTAACGTTATACGGGCCTGGCACCCTCTATGGGTAAATGGCCTCATTTAAGAAGGACTTAAATCGTTAATTTCTCATACTAGATATTAAGATATTCCATACACTGCATCTCACATTTGCCATATAGACAAAGTGACTTAGTGCTGAACTATTTTCTTTTCGCTCGCCGCTACTAAGAAAATCCTTGTTAGTTTCTTTTCCTCCCCTCATTAATATGCTTAAATTCAGGGGGTAGTCCCATATGAGTTGAGGTTGTATAAAAATATTTATATTTATTTTATATTTTAGCTTTTTGCTATTTTAAAGAAACATACATAATTATTTCTTAACACCAATATAATTTTCTTAATAATAAATATTCAATCTTTTCATCCCGTACTACTTACTTCATTATAACAACAATATTATTTTCTTGGTTTTTTACATTTAAGGCAATCCTAGAATAAAATAATATTTTATGCTAGACGTTCCTCTAAATGTATATATTATTTGAAATAATAATATTGAAATTTTATTGTTTTTGGGAATACTAAGATTCTTATTTATTATAAAATTTCGTTCAAATATGAGGTGTTCAAGAATATATTTTCTATATTTCTTTTTATGCTATTAATATTATGGATTGAAAAATACAATCCAGTAATATACCATGTGCTTAAATTCTTTTAATTGACTAAAAGAATAAGCAACTAATTTAGCATAGTCTTACAACCCTCAACCATATGTAGTCCAAGCAGCACTTTAAAATTAATTAAAGTACATAACAGCATGGACTGCAATATGCGTTCAAAATGTCGATGTTCATGTGTCCTGCAGTTCACACGATGACGCACAGTTAGCTGCGTTCTTCATCGACCCATGAGCCGAGTGATCCACCGCTTAGAGTGATAATTTTTTGTTTATTTTAATTTAACGTCAAGAGTTTTTAATTTATTGAAAGAATAACATTTCGTTTTCGTATATAATATATAAATTATTTTAAAACATCTTTCAATAAATTGTAATTTTCAACCCAAACATTTACAAGTTGCGCATGTCTTAGTCCAACAAAAACAGTAATTCCTTTTTTATTACATTTTATTTAATTTCTATATATTTTTAAGGAATTACACGTTAATGAGAACAAATTAACTTATCATTTATATTATTTTTATAAATAATAAGTACAACTATATATGTTTAAAGGTTTGTTGCGTTCAAATACAATGTATGCGATATAATTTTCATTATACTACAATACAAGGAGTAAAAAAAAAAAGAAAAAAAAGAAAAACATTCAAATAAATGAATGAAAAGAAAAAAAAGAAAATAATTTTTCTTTTTTATTCTTTTTTTGTTTGTTTGTTTGTTTGTTTGTTTGTTTGTTTTTTTATAATATTTACGGATAGGAACACAATAATGATCCTTCCGCAGGTTCACCTACGGAAACCTTGTTACGACTTTTACTTCCTCTAAATAATCAAGTTCGGTCAACTTTTGCGAAACAACCGTGAAACACAAGGCGTCACAGTGATCACGTCCGGAGACCTCACTAAATAATTCAATCGGTAGTAGCGACGGGCGGTGTGTACAAAGGGCAGGGACGTAATCAATGCGAGTTAATGACTCACACTTACTGGGAATTCCAAGTTCATGTGAACAGTTTCAGTTCACAATCCCAAGCATGAAAGTGGTTCAGCGGTTTACCCGGACCTCTCGGTCTAGGAAATACACGTTGATACTTTCATTGTAGCGCGCGTGCAGCCCAGGACATCTAAGGGCATCACAGACCTGTTATTGCTCAATCTCGTTACTGCTAGACGCAATTTGTCCATTTAAGAAGCTAGTGTCCTTATAATGGGACAAACCAACAGGTACGGCTCCACTTATATAAACACATTCAAACACTTGCACATTCAAGATGAACTCATGAATGAAGGCTATATAAGCTTCAACACCATAATCCTGAAAGCATCTATTTAATATATTTGAGTCTCGTTCGTTATCGGAATTAACCAGACAAATCACTCCACGAACTAAGAACGGCCATGCACCACCACCCATAGATTCGAGAAAGAGCTATCAATCTGTCTTACACGCTTATGTTCGGACCTGGTAAGTTTTCCCGTGTTGAGTCAAATTAAGCCGCAGGCTCCACTCCTGGTGGTGCCCTTCCGTCAATTCCTTTAAGTTTCAGCTTTGCAACCATACTTCCCCCGGAGCCCAAAAGCTTTGGTTTCCCGGGAAGCGACTGAGAGAGCCATAGTAGTAGCTACACCCAATTGCTAGCTGGCATCGTTTATGGTTAGAACTAGGGCGGTATCTGATCGCCTTCGAACCTCTAACTTTCGTTCTTGATTAATGAAAACATCTTTGGCAAATGCTTTCGCTTAAGTTAGTCTTACGACGGTCCAAGAATTTCACCTCTCGCGTCGTAATACTAATGCCCCCAAACTGCTTCTATTAATCATTACCTCTTGATCTAAAAACCAATGAAAGTAGAACAGAGGTCTTATTTCATTATTCCATGCACAAAATATTCAGGCATTTGGAGCCTGCTTTAAGCACTCTAATTTGTTCAAAGTAATTGTACCGGCCCACAACAACACTCGATGAAGAGCACTGAAGCAGGTTTAAATAGGAGGAATATATAAAAAATACATTGTATTAATTACATATAAGAACTCCACCGGTAATACGCTTGCATACATAAGGTAATGTACATACCACAATTATAGCTGTACTACCCGTATGAAGCACAAATTCAACTACGAACGTTTTAACCGCAACAACTTTAATATACGCTATTGGAGCTGGAATTACCGCGGCTGCTGGCACCAGACTTGCCCTCCAATAGGTCCTTGTTAAAGGATTTAAAGTGTACTCATTCCAATTACAGGGCCTCGGATATGAGTCCTGTATTGTTATTTTTCGTCACTACCTCCCCGAACTGGGAGTGGGTAATTTACGCGCCTGCTGCCTTCCTTAGATGTGGTAGCCGTTTCTCAGGCTCCCTCTCCGGAATCGAACCCTGATTCCCCGTTACCCGTTGCAACCATGGTAGTCCTAGATACTACCATCAAAAGTTGATAGGGCAGACATTTGAAAGATCTGTCGTCGGTACGAGACCATACGATCTGCAAGTTATCTAGAGTTCAACCAATATAACGATCTTACGATCGCTTGGTTTTAGCCTAATAAAAGCACACGTTCCAAAAGGTCCGTGTTTATTTTGCATGTATTAGCTCTAGAATTACCACAGTTATCCAAGTAACTGTTAACGATCTATGGAACCATAACTGATATAATGAGCCTTTTGCGGTTTCACTTTTAATTTGTTTGTACTTAGACATGCATGGCTTAATCTTTGAGACAAGCATATAACTACTGGCAGGATCAACCAGAATAATATTTTTTATTCATTTATATAATATTTTTTATACTATATAAATTTTTATAATGATATTTTCAATATTTGAAAATTAAGTACACGACATATACACAATGCAAAGGAGAACGAAATCGCGACAATAAATAATTATGAAATTTCTTCTACTATGGTCGGATTAAATAATTTACTTCATGTCATTTAAATTTCATATTATTGTATTATTTATTGCGGTCTTATTCGGACTTTGAGACTGTGTATCTTATCGTGAGAAAGAATTTTCGTTCTCTATACATATATAATATAATTATTAATGTAAGGACGATGTTTCTTCTTGTATTTGTTAAACTTTCAAATAATATCATTTTTTATACATTTTACTTTATTTCAATGCATATAGTGTATATATCTTTTTTTAAGAGTATATACGTTTTTCTTTTGATTTGAAATTAATAATTTCAATTCAATTATTTTTCATTTTATTTCATATATGATATGAAAGTATTCGAGCGTAATAATATAAATATTTAACTTTATTGAATTTTATTCTTTACCCACATATATTTTATGTGAATAGAAGAACAAACCCCAAAAAAAGTTAAATTAAAAAAAAAACGACTACATTATGTTAGGTATAGAAGAATAATCTCAATTAATAACATTTCATTATTAACAAAATTATTTCTATTTAAACCAACTGTAGCAAACCAGGAATAAATTTTTTTGCTCTCATTTATATATTACACTTAAATACTTTTATAAATATATGAAAATAATTTTCATATAAGTACTAAGTATGCAATTTCATACAAGTATTAAAATTTTCATACAAGTACTAATGTTGAAGTTTCATACAACATATATGTTTTCTGCCACGTACACCTCACCAACCGGAAATCGTATGGAGAAAATCTTTTTAACCATATAAAAGTTTTAAATTCATATATATACAAGTAATTTATATCATTTTCTATGAGCATTATGCTTATAAGAAATATTACAACATCAAAAATAGCTTAACATTTATTTTTTTTTTTAAATTTTTTGTACTTATATGAAAATTATTTAGTTGTATGAATTCATACACTTAGTACTTATATGAAAATTAGTATCTATATGAAAATTAATTAGTATTTATATGAAATTTATTAAGTATCTATATGAAAATTATTTAGTATTTATATGAAAATTATTTACTTGTATGAATTCATAAACTTAGTATCTATATGAAAATTATTTAGTATTTATATGAAAATTTTTTACTTGTATGAATTCATAAACTTAGTATCTATATGAAAATTATTTAGTATTTATATGAAAATTTTTAACTTGTATGAATTCATTAACTTAGTATCTATATGAAAATTATTTAGTATTTATATGAAAATTTTTAACTTGTATGAATTCATTAACTTAGTATCTATATGAAAATTATTTAGTATTTATATGAAAATTATTTACTTGTATGAATTCATAAACTTAGTATCTATATGAAAATTATTTAGTATTTATATGAAAATTTTTAACTTGTATGAATTCATTAACTTAGTATCTATATGAAAATTATTTAGTATTTATATGAAAATTTTTAACTTGTATGAATTCATTAACTTAGTATCTATATGAAAATTATTTAGTATTTATATGAAAATTTTTAACTTGTATGAATTCATTAACTTAGTATCTATATGAAAATTATTTAGTATTTATATGAAAATTATTTACTTGTATGAATTCATAAACTTAGTATCTATATGAAAATTATTTAGTATTTATATGAAAATTTTTTACTTGTATGAATTCATAAACTTAGTATCTATATGAAAATTATTTAGTATTTATATGAAAATTTTTAACTTGTATGAATTCATAAACTTAGTATCTATATGAAAATTATTTAGTATTTATATGAAAATTTTTTACTTGTATGAATTCATAAACTTAGTATCTATATGAAAATTATTTAGTATTTATATGAAAATTTTTAACTTGTATGAATTCATTAACTTAGTATCTATATGAAAATTATTTAGTATTTATATGAAAATTTTTTACTTGTATGAATTCATAAACTTAGTATCTATATGAAAATTATTTAGTATTTATATGAAAATTTTTAACTTGTATGAATTCATTAACTTAGTATCTATATGAAAATTATTTAGTATTTATATGAAAATTTTTAACTTGTATGAATTCATTAACTTAGTATCTATATGAAAATTATTTAGTATTTATATGAAAATTTTTAACTTGTATGAATTCATTAACTTAGTATCTATATGAAAATTATTTAGTATTTATATGAAAATTTTTAACTTGTATGAATTCATTAACTTAGTATCTATATGAAAATTATTTAGTATTTATATGAAAATTTTTAACTTGTATGAATTCATTAACTTAGTATCTATATGAAAATTATTTAGTATTTATATGAAAATTTTTAACTTGTTTGAATTCATTAACTTAGTATCTATATGAAAATTATTTAGTATTTATATGAAAATTATTTACTTGTATGAATTCATAAACTTAGTATCTATATGAAAATTATTTAGTATTTATATGAAATTTTTTTACTTGTATGAACGTGGTTTCGGCGTTTTGGCTCTTTATATGGGGTTTCGGCTCTTCGCAAATAGGGACAGTAGGAATCTCCTGAATTCCTTTTTGCGCGTCACTAATAAGATGACGATGCATTTGGCTACGTAAATAAAATCATTTTTATGCCCGCCGTTTAACCAAACTTAGTTTTTTTTATATGCAAATATACGTGGTTTCGGCGTTTTGGCTCTTTATATGTGGTTTCGGCTCTTCGCAAATAGGGACAGTAGGAATCTCCTGAATTCCTTTTTGCGCGTCACTAATAAGATGACGATGCATTTGGCTACGTAAATAAAATCATTTTTATGCCCGCCGTTTAACCAAATTTAGTTTTTTTTATATGCAAATATACGTTTTTTCGGCCTTTTGGCTCTTTATATGTGGTTTCGGCTCTTCGCAAATAGGGACAGTAGGAATCTCCTGAATTCCTTTTTGCGCGTCACTAATAAGATGACGATGCATTTGGCTACGTAAATAAAATCATTTTTATGCCCGCCGTTTAACCAAATTTAGTTTTTTTTATATGCAAATATACGTTTTTTCGGCGTTTTGGCTCTTTATATGTGGTTTCGGCTCTTCGCAAATAGGGACAGTAGGAATCTCCTGAATTCCTTTTTGCGCGTCACTAATAAGATGACGATGCATTTGGCTACGTAAATAAAATCATTTTTATGCCCGCCGTTTAACCAAATTTAGTTTTTTTTATATGCAAATATACGTTTTTTCGGCCTTTTGGCTCTTTATATGTGGTTTCGGCTCTTCGCAAATAGGGACAGTAGGAATCTCCTGAATTCCTTTTTGCGCGTCACTAATAAGATGACGATGCATTTGGCTACGTAAATAAAATCATTTTTATGCCCGCCGTTTAACCAAATTTAGTTTTTTTTATATGCAAATATACGTTTTTTCGGCCTTTTGGCTCTTTATATGTGGTTTCGGCTCTTCGCAAATAGGGACAGTAGGAATCTCCTGAATTCCTTTTTGCGCGTCACTAATAAGATGACGATGCATTTGGCTACGTAAATAAAATCATTTTTATGCCCGCCGTTTAACCAAATTTAGTTTTTTTTATATGCAAATATACGTTTTTTCGGCCTTTTGGCTCTTTATATGTGGTTTCGGCTCTTCGCAAATAGGGACAGTAGGAATCTCCTGAATTCCTTTTTGCGCGTCACTAATAAGATGACGATGCATTTGGCTACGTAAATAAAATCATTTTTATGCCCGCCGTTTAACCAAATTTAGTTTTTTTTATATGCAAATATACGTTTTTTCGGCGTTTTGGCTCTTTATATGTGGTTTCGGCTCTTCGCAAATAGGGACAGTAGGAATCTCCTGAATTCCTTTTTGCGCGTCACTAATAAGATGACGATGCATTTGGCTACGTAAATAAAATCATTTTTATGCCCGCCGTTTAACCAAATTTAGTTTTTTTTATATGCAAATATACGTTTTTTCGGCCTTTTGGCTCTTTATATGTGGTTTCGGCTCTTCGCAAATAGGGACAGTAGGAATCTCCTGAATTCCTTTTTGCGCGTCACTAATAAGATGACGATGCATTTGGCTACGTAAATAAAATCATTTTTATGCCCGCCGTTTAACCAAATTTAGTTTTTTTTATATGCAAATATACGTTTTTTCGGCGTTTTGGCTCTTTATATGTGGTTTCGGCTCTTCGCAAATAGGGACAGTAGGAATCTCCTGAATTCCTTTTTGCGCGTCACTAATAAGATGACGATGCATTTGGCTACGTAAATAAAATCATTTTTATGCCCGCCGTTTAACCAAATTTAGTTTTTTTTATATGCAAATATACGTTTTTTCGGCCTTTTGGCTCTTTATATGTGGTTTCGGCTCTTCGCAAATAGGGACAGTAGGAATCTCCTGAATTCCTTTTTGCGCGTCACTAATAAGATGACGATGCATTTGGCTACGTAAATAAAATCATTTTTATGCCCGCCGTTTAACCAAATTTAGTTTTTTTTATATGCAAATATACGTTTTTTCGGCGTTTTGGCTCTTTATATGTGGTTTCGGCTCTTCGCAAATAGGGACAGTAGGAATCTCCTGAATTCCTTTTTGCGCGTCACTAATAAGATGACGATGCATTTGGCTACGTAAATAAAATCATTTTTATGCCCGCCGTTTAACCAAATTTAGTTTTTTTTATATGCAAATATACGTTTTTTCGGCCTTTTGGCTCTTTATATGTGGTTTCGGCTCTTCGCAAATAGGGACAGTAGGAATCTCCTGAATTCCTTTTTGCGCGTCACTAATAAGATGACGATGCATTTGGCTACGTAAATAAAATCATTTTTATGCCCGCCGTTTAACCAAACTTAGTTTTTATATTATACAATATACCATTATATTAATTTTTGTATATTTCAATTGCTTTTCAGTATATTGTAAAAGTCGTTTGATAACTTTGCGTTCAAAGCTGTATCTTTATGTTAAGGTTCTCTCTAACAACTATTCAATATACCATTATATATTCATTTTTGTATATTTCAATTGTTTTTCAGTATATTGTAATAGTCGTTTGATAACAATCTATATAACACTACCTTATGTTCTCAATGAATATTGAGAAATAAAGTACTTTGCGTTCAAAAATCTGTATCTTTATGTTATAAGATTCTCTCTAACAACTATACAATATATTAATTTTTGTATATTTCACAATTGTTTTTCAGTATATTGTAATAGTCGTTTGATAACAATCTATATAACACTACCTTATGTTCTCAATGAATATTGAGAAATAAAGTACTTTGCGTTCAAAAATCTGTATCTTTATGTTATAAGATTCTCTCTAACAACTATACAATATATTAATTTTTGTATATTTCACAATTGTTTTTCAGTATATTGTAATAGTCGTTTGATAACAATCTATATAACACTACCTTATGTTCTCAATGAATATTGAGAAATAAAGTACTTTGCGTTCAAAAATCTGTATCTTTATGTTATAAGATTCTCTCTAACAACTATACAATATATTAATTTTTGTATATTTCACAATTGTTTTTCAGTATATTGTAATAGTCGTTTGATAACAATCTATATAACACTACCTTATGTTCTCAATGAATATTGAGAAATAAAGTACTTTGCGTTCAAAAATCTGTATCTTTATGTTATAAGATTCTCTCTAACAACTATACAATATATTAATTTTTGTATATTTCACAATTGTTTTTCAGTATATTGTAATAGTCGTTTGATAACAATCTATATAACACTACCTTATGTTCTCAATGAATATTGAGAAATAAAGTACTTTGCGTTCAAAAATCTGTATCTTTATGTTATAAGATTCTCTCTAACAACTATACAATATATTAATTTTTGTATATTTCACAATTGTTTTTCAGTATATTGTAATAGTCGTTTGATAACAATCTATAACACTACCTTATGTTCTCAATGAATATTGAGAAAATAAAGTACTTCGCGTTCAAAAAAAAATAAAAAAATGTTTTCTTATATTCAATTAATTTATGAAGATTCTTAAAAAAACTGTTAAAAATAATATATATATATATATAACAAGTATGTTAA